>NC_056728.1:1624616134-1624822911 GCF_019279795.1 Protopterus annectens | reverse complement strand
ATCGTAATCCGTGTCTTCCATTAAGGACTCCTCAGGCGAGTACACACGATTCCTCTTGTCCATCTTCTTTCGAGGGGGCTCCTCAGTGGGGGTTTCTGAGGAGGACTCGGAAGAGTGGGTATCCTGAACTGGAGTGCCCTGTGGCTTCTCTGCCTGGTGTCCCGGGGGGGCTGTCTGTGACAGCTGCAGCTCAAGGGGTGATAACTGGGGTTCAGACACCATAGGAGTGCTACCAGAAGCAAGAGGCCTCTCTATCGTATGGAAGGCAGGCCCGCCCGATGAGGGATGAGAGCCCGTAACAGAGAGACAACCTCAGGACAGGGGTCACACCCCACTCCAACAGACCTGCCCCCATTGGTGGAGCCTCAAGCAGGATATGCGCAGATGCAGCCATCAGCGCCAAGGAGGGAACAGAGGAGAAAGTCGGCACCATATCACGGGCAGACAGCCCATCCCCCAATCCCCAGACTGAGGAAGGACTGGTTTGGTGGGAACCAAAGACCAAAGGCACAAACACAGAGCCAGAGCGAGGTGCACCATAGGTGCCAAGGTGATGGGTTCCAAGAAGGATGACGGAGCAAAAGGCTTCAGAACCGAGATGGTCGAAGGAGAAGTGTAAGATGGGGACTCCAAGTTCAGCAGGTGGATGGGTTTTAGAAAGTGTGGGAATCCCCTTGACTACCAACAACTGGTCCACAAGACACACCACGTCGTATTCCGAAAGGCTCCTGGTGGATCTAGTGGATAATCCAGATGGGGAGTCAGGACGTTCGAGAAATGGGCTATATGCTTGGCCCAGAAACGGGTCTATGGAGGGAGAGTATCGGGTCTGTGGTTCCAAAAGTCTCTAATTTCGAGACTGGAAACAAAGGGGTCAGATCCAGTGAGGTTGATACAACGCTCGGTGCCGATGTGGCGCTCGGAGCCAAAATAAGAAGTTATGTACCTACCATAACGTTGCATGTTAGTTGTCTTCTTCTCCCCTTCTTTCTTGCTGGTTGGTTGGGTTCGGAGCGGACCCTTGACTCCGACTCGGCCATTTTCTAAAGCTCGAGAGCTACTTACTGGCTCGAGGCCTCCCTATATCCCACAATGCCTGGTGCTAGACCTCCAGATCTCGTTTGGAAGACCTAACACCATAATAATAAAATTTGTAGGATAAACTGTCCCAATAACAAGACTTCAGCTACAGGGCTGAAGAAAAGTGTAGAGGACACAAAAACAGTAAAGACTCAGCCAGTGATAAGACTGGTAAGAGAGCTCTTCTCAGTCCATCTAGGCTAGGGGGATGGAGGGTGGGACGCAAGAAAGAAGGTGAGAAGACTACAACTAACATGGAACGTTATGGTAGGTACATAACTTCTTAATGTTAAGTTGTCTCTCTCGTCTTCATTCTTGCTGGTTGGGACAGCGTCCCTAGCACCTTAGTCCTGGGTGGCTCATCGGAACAGACTCTTGAGCACAGTGGAACCAAAATCAGCTCTGCTCCTAGAGGCCAGATCCAATTTGTAATGTGAAATGAAGGTATGAGGGGTGGCCCATGTGGCTGCCGCACAAATGGCTTCCATTGTTAATCTTGCTTGAAGGGCTACCGACGTAGCTAAAGCCCTAGTAGAGTGGCCTTTAGGTTTAGCAGGGAGTTCTTTATGCCTCAACTGATAAATAAGAGTAATAATAGAGGACAACCACCTGGATAAAGTTACTTTGGGCACTGGTCGACCCTGCTTACCCTCTGCATAGGACAGGAAGAGTTGGTCTGATTTCCTTATTTGCTCAGTCCTATGCAAATAGAAACGTAATTGCCTATGAACGTTCAACTGGTGTAATTTGTGTTCAGATTTGTTGGAATAATTTGGAAAAAAGTCCGGTAGATCGATGGATTGATTCAAATTGTTCTCAGAGGGGACCTTAGGAAGGAACGAAGGATTAGTCCTGAGTGAAACTCTATCCTTATGGAAAACTAGATAAAGAGGACGAACACAAAGGGCTTGAAGTTCAGAAAATCTCCTCGCTGAATTAATGGCCACCAAAAAGAGTGTTTTCCAAGTAAGCAATTTCAAAGAACAGGAAGCTGCTGGTTCAAAGGAGGGAAGTATCAAGGAAGCTAGGATCAAATTCAAGTCCCAGGGAGGCAGGGGATCCCTGACTGGAGGCCTAAGCAAATTTGTTCCTTTTAGAAAGGCTTTGCAAAGCTTATGGGACATGATGCTCGTCTCTGACAGGCCTGTATGGAAATTGGAAATTGCCGCCAATTGAACTCTAATGGTGGCCGACGAGGAGCCCGCTTGAAAAAGTTCTGCTAAGAAGTCCAGAACGTTATGGACAGGGGCCGTAAAGGGGTCAATATTTTTAGCCTCTGCCCAGAAAGAGAAAGGTTTCCACTTACTAGCATAAGTCTTCCTGGTTGTAGGTTTGTGCGAGGAGAGGATAATCTCACGCACTGAATTGGAAATACTGGGAAGCCTGGCTAGGGTTGGAAGTGGAGCAACCAAGCAGTGAGGTTGAGAGATTGAAGAGACTGATGCAGCCTACCAGTCTGATGGATCAGGAGGTCCGGAACTGGGTCCAGATTCCATGGCTGTTCTGGAAGGTGACGATGCAGGAATGGGAACCAGATTTGTCGAGGCCAGTAGGGAGCAATGAGGATCATTCTGCAACCCAGCACGGTAGCTTTCTGAATCAGTTTGGGGATTAGTGAGAAGGGTGGGAATGCATACAGAAGTCCCTGGGGCCAATTATGAACTAGAGCGTCTCTAGGGGAGCGTCCGGGAAGAGAGTGAAGAAGCTGTCACACTTACTGTTGAGAGGAGTTGCGAAAAGGTCGCAGCAAGGCTGACCCCTTTTGCGGAAGATTCTGTCCGCTGTTGAGAGACCACTCGTGAGGCATGAGAGTAGCTCTGCTTAGCCTGTCCGCTATGACGTTGGACTTCCCAGGGATGTGCACTGCCATCAGGAACCGTTGAGAGGAGATCGCCCACTGCCATAGTCCAAGTGCTTCTCGACATAAGGGATAAGACTTGGTTCCGCCCTGCTTGTTGATGTACCACACTACAGACATATTTGTCTGTCTGAATTGCAATGGTCCCAGTGGGTAGAGAGTTCTGAAGAGCTTGCAATGCTAAAAGCACCGCCCTCATCTCCAAGACATTTATGTGCAAGTGGTACCCTTGGGGTTGCCAGGTGCCCTGGACAGTCCTGCCCTGAAAATTCCCCCCCACACCCGATCAGGGAGGCATCCGTGGTCACCGTGGCAACTGGAGGAGGAAGGACAAATGGTCTGCCCTGGGGTACTGATGGAGAGACCATCCACCAAGCCAAGTGGTCCTTGCATGACTGTGTGATTATTATCTTGTGAGACAAAGGAAGTTGTTGAAAAGACCATTGGGTGAAAAGCATCCACTGGAGGATCCTCATGTGAAAGCGAGCCAGGGGAACTAATACGATTGCTGCTGCCATGAGACCTAAGGTTTTTAGGACGAATCTGGCCTGAATTTTTCTGCATCCTAATAATACTTGTACATGTCGGTGAATGTCTGCCACTCTTTCTACTGGAAGTCTTGCGGACAGATCTTTCGTATTTAATCTTGCACCTATAAAGGTTAAGGACTGACAAGGCGATAAAGCAGACTTTTCGAAATTTATTGAGATACCTAGGTTGGAGCATGTATGGATGGTACAATCCCTGGCTCTCAGCAATTGATAAATTGTTAAAGTTAGAATAATGGAGCATCTGAGAGATATCAGGAACAACAAGTTAGAGAGCCCTTTGGCTCAACATTTTGTGAAATATCATAACTCTGATGTTACTAGTTTTAGGGTGTCTATTTTAGAAGAGATTATTAGAAATGAAGCTAGTGAGGAAAAAATAAAAAACTTACTTTTAAAGAAAGAATTAACTTTCATTTTAAAATATCAAACACTAATACCAAAAGGACTAAATGTTGACTGTTGTTGGAAGAGTGTGATATGAACATGTTTTTTTAATTTGAATTAGACCTCTAATTGTTTAATGAATTCTTAATTGTATAATGAGTTAATGGGTGTGTGTATAAATATTGAATGGAAGTGTATTGTCATTTACTCCTTGAAGGCTTTGTTAAGCCGAGGCGCTAGAGATTCTATAGAGAATAAATTGTTTTTTGGTGAACTGGCTGTTTTATCTGAACATTTGTGCAGTGAGGTTTTGTTCAAGCTGAAGAGCTGGTGTTGTGAGAAATCTCAGCAATTGATGTCTGGTGGTAGCAGTAAGGAGCCAGTTGTCTAGATATGGAAACACCTGGAATCCTTGCCGTCTCAGGTGAGCGGTAACCACTGCCATGCATTTGGTGAACACCCTGGGGGCTGTGGTGAGACCAAAGGGCAGGGCTCTGAACTGGTAATGACTGGCTCCCAGCCGGAAGCGGAGAAACCTTCTGGAATGCCTGTCCATTTTGATGTGGTAGTACGCATCCTGAAGATCTATGGAGCACATCCAATTGTCCTGACCCAAATAGGGTAGAATGGACTGAAGGGTGACCACATGGAACTTCGTTCTTCGAACAGACTTGTTTAGTCTGCTGAGATCCAAAATGGGTCTCCAGTCCCGTCTTTTTTGGTACCAAAAAGAACTTTGAGTAAATTCCGGATCCTTGCTGGTCTGCTGGAACTTGCTGGATGGCCCGTTTTTTTAGCAGTCTTGAAATTTCTTGTACTGCCTGTTCCCTTAGACTGGGTGGAAAATCTGGGATGGGGCTGTTTGATTTTAGGGGAGTGTGGACAAACGGGATTTTGTAACCTCCGGATATGATAGACTGTACCCATTTGTCTCGAGTGATGAGACACCAAGCTTCTGGGTACAGACACAACCTTCCCCCGACTGCCTCCGAAGGCGGACAGCCGGGCAGCCCCTCAGGGGTGCTGGAAGGGCTTGTCTGAGAAAGATTCCCTGCTACCCTGATTCTGCGGACCCCCCTCTGCCCCGCGGGCAGCATCTATTGTTGTTCCCTCATCTGCCTCTGGAGGAAACTCACCACGTGTGTCAGGCACGGCTCCCTGGGGTTTCCGGAATCACATTTTCCCACTCTTCTGACCCTTAGGGTATGGTCTAGATGGAGTGGAAAAACGGACTCCCACGGCAGAGAGACTTGCCTTCCTGCTCACACCTGGTAAGTGTATCTTTCACCTGAGGTCCAAACAGAGCCGAACCATCAAAAGGGGTGTTGGTGAAAGACGCCTTGAAGGGATCAGCGAAGTTACATAACCGCATCCAGGCATGCCTTCTCAAAGCCACACCTGTGCCCGCGGCTCTACTCGCCCCATCAGCCGCATATGAAATGAGCCGCATGGAGGAGTTTACAATAGAATTAAGAGTCGCCAGCTGGGAGTTCATCTTGTCTTGTGCCCCCGCAGCTGATGGATCTTGCAGGGTATCTCCTAGCTCCTTGAGGAGATCCCTCTGAAAACGGGTGAAGTGGCACAAATAGTTCAGCGACCGCATGAAGAAGGTTGCTGAGGAAAACATCTGCTTCCCGTATCTATCCATCGTCCTAGACTCTTTATTAGGGGGATGGACAGGTACAGAAGTGTCAGCCAACTCTTTTTTCGTGGCAGCTGCTACCACCATGGCATCAATGGGGACACCCTTTATCAGAAACTTTTTATATTGGGGGGCCGTGATAAACTTAGTGGGCCTGCGAGGGGTTGGTTCCAGTGTGTCCGGAGCTGACCACGCCTTCCGAGCCACCACTTCCATTAGTGGATCAAAAGGCAGAGACACCCAGGAGGTGGAGAGGCGAGAACCAAATGCATCCAAGTATACTGACTCGTCCCCAGAAGGGTTAAGGGCGGACCAGTTTCCCCTCTGCTTAAGGATCTCAAGGATGTCTGAGAAAGAGACATCTTCAGAGGGGGATCTTGGGGACCCTTCCGAATCCTCCAAGTCAGTATCTGACGTGACCGACTCTGGGGAGTCAACATGTTTCCTCTTACATTTTCTCTTTTGAGGTGGCTCCTCAAAAATTAGGGGAGGCCTTGAAAGAGGAAGATACACCCAATGGGGTGACCTGGAGCATTTGATCCCCTCGCCTGGGGTCTGGAGGAGGGGCAGAGACCGAAGCAAGCACCCTGGGGGGAGGAGCTGAAGGAGCTGATCAAGGTGCAGACTAAGAAGTCAGCACGCTCCTCATGACCTCGAAGGCGCCCCTGTCCGGCACAGAAGAGGGTCCCCACTCAGAGGAGATGGGAATCCTCTCAATCACCGAAAAGGACGGCTCCGAAGCCGATGTAGGAGCTGAGCTTACCTGCGCAGAAGCTCCGAGAGGGAGAACGGGGTCGGACAAGGGTCCGATGCCACTCGCCCCTCGGAGCCGACGAGGGAGTCTCGGCACCCAGATCCCTTCAAGGATGGAACCATTGAATAAATCGGAGCCGACAAAGGAGCCAAAAGGGGAAGTATCGGCACCGACGTTTCCAGGATCCGAGCCCCTACAAGCTCCGGCTCCGCACTGACAGGAGGAGTCGGAGGAGGAACTACTTGGAAAGAGGAGCAGCCACAGTCTGATGAGGAGGGCTAGTTAACATCTTAGCCAGGGCCTGCGATTTGAGGAGTCTACTGACCACTCTCTCCAAGTCATGATCGGACAGCCTCGAGGACTGAGAAGAGTGGGACCTATGGCTCTGTTCAGACTGTAGCAAGGGTGATCCCAGAGCTGAGCAAATCGCCTCCAGAGATGGCGACCTGGATCGCTTACGGCTCCCTGATGGCTCCGACACCAAGGTCGGAGCCAAGAGAGATTTTGATGCTTCTGTCCCGGCCGGAACCGAAATTGAAGCAGACGCTCCACCTGGCGATGGCTCCGAACTGGGAGCCGATGGCTTGGTGGGCTTAGGGGTTTTAGCTGGCTGAGACTTTGCCGGAGACCCCTCGGGTTTTAGCAAACCCCTGAGAATTAACTTGTTCCTACTCTCCTGCAGGTCTCTCGGACTAAAGGCATGACCTACCGAGCAAGAGTCCTGCAGGTGTAGGGAACCCAAACAATAAACACAAGAAGTGTGACGTCTGTCAGAGACATTTTCTGACAGCACGAGTCACACTTCTTAAACCCTGATACCTTGGTATCCTTCGACATAATAGAAAATAAAAGGAATACCAATGGAGAAAGTTTTTAGACTAGTGTAGAAAAACACACACACACACACACACACACACACACACACACACACACACTAGTCCCACACCTTCACATAAAAGACTTGTGTAACTATACTAACAAAGAAAATTATGATCTTATACTATAAAAAGGCTAAACACTACTTCCTACTGAAAACACTATACCAGGGAAGGGGATAGTCTCTAACTTAAACGGCCTACTGGAAGATAGTGGGGGGAGAACCTCTCTAGTAAAATGAGTTTCCAAAGGGGTAGAAAAACAAGGAAACTAAGACTAGTCTACAGAACTACTCTAATTTTAACAAAAAAAATTCGAAAACTGTACACTAACAATTTAGCTATTACAAATACAAAAGATTAATACGACCTGAGCCAGTGAAGCGCAACCTCGCAGCTGAAGAGGCAAACGAGATCTGGGGGTCTAGCGCCAGGCATTGTGAGATATAGGGAGGCCTCGAGCCAGTAAGTAGCTCTCGAGCTTTAGAAAATGGCCGAGTCGGAGCCGAGGGTCGGCTCTGAACCCAACCAACCAGCAAGAATGAAGGCGAGAGAGACAACTTAACATCAGTCAGTTCCAAAATGGCAACTGAAGTCGTAGTCAAAGGTGCGCCCTGAGCCAAAGTAGCTACAGCTGCCGAAGTCGAAACATGCACAGTAAGATCTATGATCAGTGCCAGAGGCAGTTCGTGTGCCAAAAACAGGCATCGGTATCACAGGTTTTGAGACGGTCGGAGATGAGGAAGGTGGAGCCGAAGAGGCAGATTTATGCTCCGATGATAACTTGGGGACCTTAGATTTCACAGGTTTGCTCTGATCACCCGATGGTAAAGAAGGAACAGAATGAAAAATCTTTTTGTCCTTAGGAGGGGTTGAGACCTCCATCGCAGAAATGGCCTCTGAGAAGGGAGACTTGAGTAACCCCTTCAGAATGAGTTTATTTTTGCGCTCATTAAGAGTGCATTGGCTGAAACTTTGACAAATATCACATGGAGGCTGCACCAAAAGGTGGGTCCCTCCCAAACAGTATACATAGTCATCATGCAAGTCACTGTTGGGTAACTTGACCTTACAAGAAGTGCAATGCTTAAAGCCAGAAGTACCCTTCTTATCTGACATCTTTATAGAAAAGGACACCACAACTAACTGTATAATCCAACAATAATGAAGTCACGCCGTTCACAAGAAAATCACCAATATAATAACACACTGTATGAAGAGAAGAAAGGGAAACACCTGAATAAAGATGAAAGCGAACAGGTTAAGCAAGAGAAAACAATACCAGCTATGGTATTGAAGAAAATACCACAAGCGTAAGGGAAAACGCAACAATGACACAAAGTTTACCAATGGTAACAACGAGTAGAGTGGAAAGAATACGGTTAGACCGAAGAAAAGCCACTAGCAATACTAAAGGTTTAGTAAAATATGAAGATATCCAAAAACTTTTACACAAATATCAAAAAAGATTTCACTTAGCAGAGAGCTCGGCTGAAATGAGTCTTTACGGCTATGCGGCAAACGAGATCTGAGGTAACAGGAAGAAGGGCACTCTGGGTACAGACTAAGCTTGAGAGTTTTTTTGGCTGGCGCGAGCTTGGTAAAAGGCCGACTCGGTTCCGAGGGCTCAGAACCGAACCCATCAGTGATGAATGGAAAGAAGATTAACAACATCAGATAGGTTACTTATCATGGCAGTCTTTATGGGGAATTTGTCTACCACACTGGCATTTACCCTTCCTGGATGACATTAATTACAAACAGCACAAAAAATTCAAGAAAAAGAACAAAACCCTAACTGGGTACTTATCTGCAATGGTGAGGACTTCAGCAAAAGTACAGTTTTGTACCTACCATAAATGTAGATGTTCGAGTGTTCACACTGCTGCAGTCATCACACTCGGGTTATGGTACTGCAGTCGGCCAGAGTTCCAAAGTCTTGGACCGGTGTCGGTTGCTGTCGCTTCTTCCCTGACGTCAGTGTGCCAGGGGTATATAAGAGGCATCCAATGCCATTTTCTTCAGTTTTTCTTGCCCCAGATGTCAGGTGCCCCCTAGTAGGTGGGCAATACATATTGCCAATGAAACATGTACAGAAAATACAAATACCTTCAGTTACAAGCAAATACACCACAAAGGTTGTATCAGATGGAAAGGTATAGAAAAGTTCAGCTAGTTCAGAGGGGGTGGAGGGAGGGTAACCTGGACTGCAGCAGTGTGAACACTCGAACATCTACATTTATGGTAGGTACAAAACTGTACTATGTTCATCGTGTTACACTGCTGCAGTCATCACACTTGGGTTGAATCCCAAAGCTAAGGATGGGTGGTGGAGTTAAACAGGGTTTGGAGAAGCTAGTAGGCCCTGCAGAACTGCAGTGGCAAAGCCAGCTCTAGTCTTAGAGTATAAAGGTAAGTGATAGTGCTTGGTGAAGGTGTGCACTGAACTCCAAGTAGCAGCTTCCAAAATATCCTTGGTTGGTATTCCCCTGAGAAAGGTTGTTGATGTAGCTGTAGCCCTGGTGGAGTGGAACCTAATGCTAGCAGGTACCGGTTTCCCATGATGTGTGTAACAGAAACGTATACAATATCCTATACATTTTGAAATGGTCTGTTTTGAGATAGCTTTTCCTTGTGATCCTGCAGCATAGGATACAAAGAGTTGGTCAGATTTTCTGAAAGCCTTAGTTTTATCCAAGTAGTAACGTAATTGCCTGTGAATGTCCAAAGAGTGCAGGAGTCTTTCTCTTTTGTTCTGGGGGTTTGGGAAAAAGGTGGGTAAATGAATGGTTTGGTTTAGGGCCACACTGGATACCACCTTTGGCATAAAGGAAGGGTTAGTCCGTAGAGAGACTCTGTCTTGATGAAAAATGAGGAAAGGCTCCACTGCCATTAGGGCCTGTAGCTCTGAGACTCTTCTAGCTGAAGTTATTGCTAGTAGCAAGGCAGTTTTCCACGATAGAAACTTTAAATCAGCTGAAATAGCTGGTTCAAAGGGCAGCAGTGTAAGCTTTTCCAGAACAAAGTTGAGATCCCAAGTTGGTGTTGGTGCTCTCCTGGGCGGTCTTATGTTCTTAGCCCCTCTGAGGTATTGTCTTAGGAGTGGATGTGAAAATAAAGAAGGATCCGTGTTGTAGTGAGCTGAAATCGCTGAGGTGTGGATCTTAATAGATGAAAAATAAAGTCCTTTGTGCAACATCTCAGTTAAATATTGTAGAATCTGAGGAATGTTTGGAGCAAGGGGATTTTGGCCTTTAGCCTGGTTCCAGGCGCAAAATCTTTTCCATTTGTCTGAATAGGGTTTCCTGGTGCTGGGCCTCCTGGCCTCCAGAATGACATCCATAACAGCTTTAGATAGAGGTGTTGGCTGGTTGTTTACGTAATTTGCCATGCAGCCAGATTTTTAGTCTTGAGCTGGCTGTGTAGAATCTGATTGTTTTGCTGAGTGAGCAGGTGAGGAATTTCGGGTACAATCCATGGTGGGCCATGTTCCTTAGTATTGGATACCAGTGTTAGCGTGGCCAGTCTGGAGCAATGAGTATCATTTGTGGCCTCTCTAATCTGACTTTCAGCAGCACCTTTGCTAGAAGAGGCAGTGGAGGAAAGGCATACGCTGTTAATGTTTTCCAACTGAATGAGAGGGCGTCCACTTTCCAAGCTAGTGGGTGGAATGTCCTTGTGCAAAATTTTCAAAGTTGGTAGTTCTGGGGGTTGACAAACAGATCTATGTCTGGGCATCCCCATTTTTGAGTTATCATTGCAAATACTTGTGGATCCAGTTTCCACTCGTGGGGATCCATGACGTTTCTGCTTAGGTCGTCTGCCAATGTGTTTTTGTTTCCTGGCAGGAATTGTGCTTGTAGTTAAACTTGGTAAGTCAGTGCTGTGTTCCACAAGGTCATTGCTTGCCTGCATAGGGGGTAGGAGTGTGTGCCCCCTTGCTTGTTTATGTACCACATAACTGTGGTATTGTCCGTCTTTATTAGGAGTTGTCCTGGATGCAAGAGGTCCTTGAAAGCTGTTAGGGCATTCTGTACAGCTAGCATTTCTTTTTGATTGATATGCAGATGCCTTTGATTTGTATCCCATTTGCCCTGAATGCACTGTCCTGCCATGTGTGCTCCCCAGGCACAGTCCGATGCATCTGTTATAGTTTGCCTGGCTGTGGGCAAGGTAAAAGGCTGACCCTTGTTGAGGTGACAATGCCTGTGTGCCCACCATAGCAACTCCATAGAAACTCCTGTTGAAGGCAGGGAATGAGTGGTATCATTGTTTCCAAGTTGTGGCTGTGCTGTGTCAATACGCTCTTCAGGTACCATTGTAATTTCCTCATATGCAGTTTTGCAAATGGTATTAGGAGTATGCAAGATGCCATGTATCCCAAGGCCTGCAGATTTTTTCTTGCAGGGAGGTGGGTTTTGTTGCCATCATTTTGAAGTATTGAGTCAGCTGTTGTTGCTTGTCCGGCATGAGATAAGCCATCTGGGCCGTTGTATTCAAGCTGGCACCCAGACATGTTATGTTCTGTGAGGGCACTAGTTTTGATTTCTTTTCGTTTACTGTGTACCCTAGGCAACTTAAAAGGTGTTTAACAAATGCCAGATGCTTTAAAAGAATGTTCTTGCTTTCCGCTTGAATAAGGCAGTCGTCCAGGTATGGGTATATTTGAATTCCTCTTTGTCTGCAGTATGCAATTACTGGTGCCAGGCATTTTGTGAAGACCCTGGGCGCAGTAGATAAGCCAAAGGGCAGTGCAGAGAATTGATAATGAGTTGAACCTGCAATGAAGTGGAGGTATCTTCTGCAATTTTGTCTGATAGGGACATGCAGGTATGCCTCCTTGAGATCCAACGTTACTAGCCAAGCCTTCTTGCCCAGCATGGGAAGAAGCTGCTGTAGTGTTAGCATCTTGAATTTGGGTACTTGGAGATAGGTGATTAGAATTGAAAGGTCTAGAATGGGTCTCCAGGCTTTGTCCTTTCTGGGGACTAGAAAGAGTCTTGAGTAAAATCCTTGTCCTTGCTCCTGTGTAGGTACCTGTTGAATGGCTCTCATGTCCAGGACAGCTGTAATTTGTTTTTGTGCCTCCGCCCATTGATTTGGTGGCAGGTTTGGCATTCCTTTTATCCTTGGCAAGGTGTGAAAGTGGAATCTGTATCCTTGTGAAACAATGTTTAGGACCCATTTGTCTTTTGTGATGATGTGCCAGTTGTCTGCAAAAAGTGCTAATTTTCCTCCCAAGGGAGCAGCCAAGAGAGATTTGCTTGGCAGTCTGAGGGTTAAGTAATTGTTTTTGTTTTCTGTTAGCTTGAGGCCTGTCTTCTCCTCCTTTCTGTGTTGCCGTGCCCCATTGGCGAGGTTTTTAAGGGCCTTGTGACTGACCTCTGCCCATTGGGCGCCTGTATTTACCCCTCTGTGGTCTGTCAGATGCTGGAAAGGACCAGTTTTTTGTTGGACAATTTCTGCTGAAACGAGGGGGCTGTACCTGTAAGAAATCCTTGACTGTCTGCATAGATTTTGCCTTATCCTCCATTTTCTTTAAAACTTCTTCTGCTTTAACCCCAAATAAAACATCCTGCTGTAAAGGTGCATCCAGTAACTTTGCTTTAACATGATCAGGCAGGGTTTGTTCTTTTAACCAAGCATGTCTACATATGACAGACCCAGTCACTGCTGCTCTACAGGAAGCTTCCAATGAATCAAATCCACATTGTAAAGTATGTTTGCCCACCTGTTCAGCTGCATGTAGCAGATCCTGCATTTCCTTGAAATCAGGCTGCTCTGAATGTGTGTTCATTTTTTTGTTTTAATTGAGACATTAGGAATTGCTGATATTTCAGCATGTGAAACTGGCAATTTAAGGCACTCATAGCTAGAGTAGCCGAGGTGTATACCTTCTTCCCCCACCTACCTAGTGCTCTGGAATCCCTTTCAGAGGGTACAGGATTTTTAGCAATAGAGGCCTTAACCCCTTTGGGACCCTGGGAAATTGTTTCTGGGTCAGCAACAAAATTTGTGTGAGTCAGGGACTCTGTAGTATATGTCTGGTTTGGCTGGAGCAGGAGGCAGAGAGTCTGGGTTAAGACTATATTCTAAGTAAACATCAGCCACAATGTCTAACACAGGAGGGGTAGCAAGTGATCTGTGCTGGGGTAGTAAAAGGAACTCTCGGAGCCTTTTCTTAGAATCAGAGTAATCCTGGCCTTCCCAGTGGAAATGTTCCCTCATGGTATGTAAAGTTTCCCCAAAGGAGTAGTCTTCTGGAGGAGATGCTGAGGGAATAGACTCTTCAGCATCAGAATCTTCATAAGGGGGAAAAGAGTATTCCTGTTCCTCAGAAGAATCTGAGGAAATTGAAACCTGGTCAGAGGAAGCATAATCCTCCTCTTGTCTTGGCCTTTTATCAGGAGGGGGACGGGAACCACTGATTAGGGTAATTAAATCTTCAGCCACCTTAAGCATCTGTTTCTTAGGCATGGGACCTTGTACTGGAGACTGATGCACAGTCTTTTTTGTTTTTAATGGAGTCTTTAACTTTAGCATAAGATTTAAGGGTGAGTGTAGTCGGTCTGAAGACACCTTCTGCAACCGAAGGCATTTCTACTGCACCGGAATCTCCTTCTGCTCTGGAGTCGGAAGGGCCTAAAGAAGAAGGCTGTGGCGGCCTAGTACTCTCCGCTTGTGAATCAGAAGCCGTCTGGAGTTCTAAATCAGCGGTCGTCAGGGGCTGCGTAGGCGCCTCACTGAAAACGGGAGAACCGGCGACAGGCCCAGCAGAGGCCTCGGAGTCTGGTTTGGGTCTAGGCTGCCTGTCCTTATCCTTGCGTTTTTTATGCATGCCGGTTGTCGGTTGCTCCGACGGCATGGTATAATTAAATTTCCTACCAAAGTAATGTCGGGCGAAATCAAACTGACGTTTGATAGTTTGTTTATTAAACCTAGCACAAAACCGACAACCTGTGACGTTGTGGTCTGGGCCTAGGCAAGGAATACAATAAGAATGAAAGTCCTTATGAGGTATTTGCTTCCCACAAGAAATGCAATTGTTAACTTTTTCTGACATCGGACTGAGGCAAGAAAAGGTTCCCCAATGGGGTACTTCGCTTTGAAGACTTCGGACAAACTCGATTCGAAAATCTCAGGTGTCGGCCGGCCGGCACTTGCGAACTGCTTCTGGAGAAAATGGCGTCGGATGCCTCTTATATACCCCTGGCGCACTGATGTCAGGGAAGAAGCGACAGCAACCGACGCCGAACCAAGACTTTGGAATTCGGGCCGACTGCGGGACCGCCTGACGGCAGGATAACCCAAGTGTGATGACTGCAGCAGGGTAACACGATGAACATCCAAGCATCCATGGACAGCATAGGTAGAAGCTGCTGGAAGGTGAGCATTTTGAACTCTGGTATCACCAGAAGGGTGTTTAGAATGGAGAGGCAGAGGATGGGGCGCCAGCTGTCCTCTTTTCTGCGTACCAGGAAGAGTCTTGGGGTAGAAACCTTGGCCTATCTGTTCTACAGGAACGTGCTCTATTCCCTTATAGAGAGCAGGAAAAGGATTTGCTTTTTGGCCTCTGCCCACTGATTTGGGGTAAGATCTGGGAACCCTTTTGGAGTTGGTAGAGAGTGGAAATAGAATTTGTATCCCTGGAACACTATGTTGGTAATAGTGGCCCAGGTACTTGCATGGAAGGAGAGTTTTCCTCCTAGGGGCAAGAGCAGGTGGGCAGGGTGGAAGTGGAAAGTCATTGTAAGTTCTTACCATGAGGGGGTGACTTAGCGCACTCTTTTTTTGAAGAGGAGGAACTCCATTGCTTAGATCTCTGCATTCCCTGGGGATATTGTCTGGGTGGCCTGCTTCCCCGGGGTCTGGGCTGAATCTGACCTGGAGGGATCAGGAAAATACCAGTGCTTGGGGGGGCAATGCCTAATGAACCTGGGTGGCTGGACCTGCAAGAAGTCCCTAACTGTCTGCATAGATTTACCTTTTTTTCCCATCTTTTTAAGACCTCCTCTGCCTTGGAGCCAAATAAGTTGTTTTTGTGCAAGGGTGCATCCAATAATTTGGATTTTACATGGTCGGCAAGGGCTGTTCCTTAAGCAAACATGCCTTCCAAAGACAGAACCAGTGACTGCTGCCCTGCAAGATGCTTCTAGGGCGCCAAAACCACACTGTAATGTGTGCTTAGTTACTTGACTTGCAGAATGCATTAACTCTTGTAATTATTTTCTGCACAAGCAGGAAAAGATGGTATTTTTTGTTTGAGGAGTTCCATGGTATGTTGTTGATATTTCAGCATATGGAACTGACAATTTAGTGCTCTAATAGCAAAAGTAGCAGAGGTGTACAGTTTTTTTACCCTATCTGTCTAATGCTCAGGAATCCCTGTCTGAGGGGGTGGGATTTTTAGCAGAAGTTGCTTTAATTCCTTTAGGTGTTTGAGAGATAACCGCGGGGTAAGAGTAGGATTTTTGAAAATAAATTTGTGAGAGTCAGGGACTGTATAGTACCTGTCAGGTTTCCTGGGAGCAGGTGGGAGGGTGTCAGGAGTCAAACTGGATTCCATAAAAACATCATCCACAACATCCAGGACAGGAGGAATGGCCAGAGGTCTGTGCCGTGGAAGATCTAAGAATTCCCTGAGTCTCTTTTTATACTGAGGGTAGTCCTGACATTTAAAGTTCCTGTAAACACAGCTGCATAGGTAAAAACCACACTCTCCAAAGCCAAGAACACAGCATCCATGGGACCTAACAACATCCCAGGCTGCATTCTACACAAACTACAAAATGAAATGGCAATCCCACCTAAGTACCATGTTAAATCATAGCCTCACCTCAGGCTTTGTGCCTGCTGAATGGCGCACAGCAACTGTTATCCCACTCCACAAGGGGGGAGCCACCACGGACCCCGGGAACTACCACCCCATTAGCCTGACGAGCCTGGTCTGCAAGGCCATGGAACGTATCATCATGGAACTTATAAACAAAGACATTGGTAATCTCCAAACTCTGGATCCCGCCCAGTTTGGGCTTGTAAAAGGCAGATCATGTCTCCTAAATCTGATAGACTTCTATGAAGCAGTTACCAAAGCTGTAGACAAGGGTAAGGTGGTTCACACAGCCTATCTAGATCTTGCCAAGGCTTTTGACACCATCCCCCACTCTGGAATTACAGATAAACTCACTAAACTAGGTAAAAATCCCTATGTCACAAGATGGGTTGTCAACTGGCTCACTGACAGAACCCACACTGTGAAAGAAGCAGACTCCAAATCCGACTTCAGACTAGTGACAAGTGGAGTACCACAGGGTTCAGTCCTGGGTCCCCTCCTGTTTGGTATCTACTTCTCTGAAGTACAGGCTAACAAAGCAGGTCTTTGGCTAATGACGTTCGCAGATGACTGCAAACTAGGAGCCATAATTGAAACTCCTAACTATGTGGACATCCTACAAAAGGGCTTCACCGAGACAGATGCCTGGTGTCAATGCCATGGCCTCAAGCTCAATGCCAAAAAGTGCACTGTCATCCCCTTTGGTAAAAACTCTGTACCCATGAACTACAACATAGGCGGTAGTACATTTGACACCGAAAGTGGGACACAAGTGGACAGCAGTCTCTCCTTTGATAATCACATTGCCACAGTAGTCAGGAAATCCTTCTACGTGGCACACCTCATCACAAAAGGTTTCTCATCCAGAAAAAAAGAGGTCATTGTTCCCCTCTATTCATCACTCATTAGACCCATTATAGAGTACAATGATCTTTTTGGTATGTACCTCACAAGACATCTACAACAACTGGAAAGGCCGCAGAAATACCTCACAAAGAGGATTACCGGCCTCAAAGAGATGCCCTACGCAGACCGTCTCAAAAAACTCCAGCTTTACTCCGTCGCATATCGCCTACTCAGAGGTGATCTCTGCCTAACATACAAAGCTATGTCAAACCCAAAGCTGTTGGACATGCTCCACTTAAAGAAATCCCAATCCCTCCGAGCTACACGCTCTAGGGACCTAAACCTTGTCACCACAATAAACAGAACATGCCGGAGAGATAGATTCCTGTCCCAGAGACTTCCCATACTCTGGAATAAACTACCTATCTATATCAAACAAAGGTCCTCATTAACACTCTTCAACAGAAATCTTGATGATTGGATGGGAAATAGGAAATTCACCTCGGGGATCACCTCTGTGGCTCTGCTCGACAGTGGCACAGGAAAATAATTTTCTTGGGTGGCAAAAGCCAGGGTACCTTTTTGGCTGGGCTTGTATAGGCCCCAGGGCAGATAGCCTAGTACCTACCTATGAACCTAAATGCTCCCTTAAAATTGTAGGGTTCCCCCAAAGGAAAAGTCCTCAGGTGGAGAGTGGATTCCTCTGCATCAGAATCATCATAAGCAGAGAAGGGGTTGCATGTCTTCATATTCAGATGCATCAGAGTCAGACTCCTGTTCAGATAAAAATACTGGGGACAAATCTCTTTCTTTTGGAAGGGGTACCTGGCATACCCTGATAAACATTATAAGGTCTTCCACCATTTTAAGCATTTGAGACTGAGGCAAGGAAGCAGGTGCCAGAGACTGGGTCTTTAGTTTCTTGGGTGTGGTTTGCACCCTGGGCCTTAGAAACTCTGTAGTTTTCTAAAGAACGCTAGATGCGAAAGAAGTCCATCTGTGTCAAGAATCGGTAGTGCGAAGTACTTCCTCGGAAGCCGGTGCCTGCTCAGCAGCTCCGGACCCATCCAAGGTAGAGACATCCACAGGATCCTTAGTTGATGAGTCTCGCGGCATACTGGACTCCAAAAGGGTCTCGGTAGTGGCCTGCGTATCCACAGAAGCGGGCATCAGGGTACCTCATTGAGGACCAGAGAACTGATGACTAGCTTAATGGAAGTGTGGTCAGTGGTTTTGGACCTGTGCAGTCTGTCTCTGACTTTATCCTTATGTTTTTCCGGATGATCTGCTGTTGGATGTCTTACCAAAGCCATATCGGAATTCGAGGACTGAGAGCAAAAATATCTAGCTACAATAAGGGCCCGGTGATGCATAGTTCTGGCGTTGAACAAAGCACAAAAGTGACAGCAGGGAACGTCATGGTCTGGACCTAAGCAAGTGATGCAGCAAGAATGAAAGTCTCGGTGTGGTATTTGCTTTCCACGGGCGAGACAATTGTTAACTTTTTCTGACATCGGTTAGAGCAAGAAAAAAGGATCCCCAATGGGGTACTTCGCTTTAAACTTCAATTCAGAAACAAAAACTCAAGTAGAGGTCAACAGGCACTTGTGAGAACTGCTTCTGCTTCTGGCTCCTCAGCAAGAAAGACTGGTGTAATGACGTCGGCTTCCTTATTTTATACCACTGACGACCTGACATCAGTCCTGGAGCGACAGCAACCGATGCAGAAATAATAAGCCTCTGGTATCCGGGTTGAATGAGGGCTACCCTGGCAGGGATAACCCAAATGTGATGACTGCAACAGTGAAACACGAAGAACATCTGGCTGTTCTAAAAAATCTGAGCAGAGATAAGACTCCTAGAATCATAAAGGCAGACAAAGGGGAGGTATCTTAGTCACAGACACAGCTGCTTATAACTGCAAGATTGAGGCCATGCTTGACAATAACAGGTTTTACAGCAACTGTGATTTTAACACTGTGAATGTTGCTATAAGAACATAAGACAACATCTAAGAATGCTACATGAGGATGACTTACTAGATGCCAAGCTTTTGACTTTTTGTTCATTCTCCACCCAAAAATACAAAGCTTCTTTGGGATCCCAAAACCCCATAAAAATATATCTGATCCTCCCTACAGACCAGTAGTGGCAAGTAGTGGTTCCATAACTGAGACAATACCCATCTACATGGATGCCCTAATAAAACCAATGGCAGAGGCCAACAAATCTTTTACCTTAGAGACTCTGGATTTTCTTGGTAAAATGAGAGATATTCCAGTTAGTAATTCCATTATCCTAGTTACAATAGATGTGGAAGCACTTTAATACAGTTCTTCCACATAGCTACTGTATTCAAGCTGCAACAGAGGCATATAAAAAGGACAGGAATCTACTACCAGGAGGGAGAGAATTTCTAGGAAGGTTACTGGACTAACCCTCTAGAGCCACTACTCCATGTTCAACAAGTTTTATAAGCAAATTACTGGAATAGATATGGGGTGACCATCGCCTCAACCTGGCCAATGTGGCTCTGGGAAAATGGGAGGAGGCAGTGTACCAAAAGCCCCTATTTTGCATCAATGAAATGTTATCATTTTATTGATGACATATTTATCATCTGCGAGGGGAACAAAGCCATACTGAATGACTTTTACAAACACAGCAGTAATTCCACTGGCTTCCTGAGATTCACAACCTGCCACAGCAAGACCCCAGCAACTTATTGGACAATAACCATATCAAAGGACAACAAAAACAAATGCCTCTTGTTCAGAAAATCAACCAGGGTTAAATATGCTGCTGAAGAACAAACAAAAAATCACAAAGTGAGCCAATGATAAAGTGGAACCAACAAAAATATGAAAATCCAGAAACAAATGAAGGTTCCACAGTGTTGCACCAATGTACTTTTAATAAAAAAACAAAGCTTTCAGACATAAGTCCTTTTTCAGTGTTAATACAATTACAGATAATATATCCTTTATACATTAAAATCAATCATCACATGACACAGCCTACCTATCATAAATAAAGCTTAATCAAGCCATTAGAAGCAGCAATTAATCAACTTTTTCACGGAAGGATCTTAAGGGAACATATAACATCCTATTCAGTGACTTACAAAAAATATATGTATTATTACCAAAAGAGCTTAAAACAAACAAATTCAATAAATTCACTTACATATACATTTCATAAATAACCCAAAATACATATATAAAAATATATGCATGTATGAACACACACATATACCCACATAAATATAAGGTTATGAAACCAAAAATATTTATTTTTTGTATAAACTTGAACTCTCACATAGCAAACATACTATATAATCTAAACATCAATAATTCTCAAATGTAAATAAATCATTCTGATATACTATATGCCATGTTAAAAAAAAATATATATATATATATATATATATATATATATATATATATATGTATGAAAATAAATAATATAAAAATATATACATTTCTCAATCATTTTATTTGTTGTTGCTTCTTCTTCAAAATAGGTTTGATAGTAATTTGCTTATTTAGACCAGGATGTTTGTCAGCATGTAAACGAGTAATCCATTCATATTCTCTGTTGTCCAATCTATTTACTAAGTCCCCATGCCTAATATTGGCAGTTAAGATGTCTATTACACAAAAAGAAAAATCATGTGATACAGCTGTCGCTTGTATATGTTGGGCTAGAGAATTTGTGACCACTTTCTTCTGATTTATGTTCGATTATCCTATCTCTCAGCCTTCTAGTTGATTTACCAACATAAGAACATGAACATTGCTGACATAAAGCTAAATATACCACATAATAATAATAGGTGTTGCATGTAGCTATATAGTGTATATCAAATCTCTTTCTACTAGTGGAATGTATACATTCAGTAGCTGTAATTATATTAACACAGCATGCACAGTTGTGACAGGGGTAGGGCCCTTTTTTATTATATTGTATATGTTCTGTTCTATTTAAATCAAAATCTTTGTAACAAATGTTTCTTTATACTATTGCAATTTCTATAAGTAAAACATGGCTTATCTGGGATCCATTTCCTATAAGCTGGTAAAGTCTTCAGGATATACCAATTATTTCTAATGACTTGTTCTATACTTCTACTTGTTCTACTACAGGTTATTAGATATCTTAGGTTACTATCAGATCTTGTGTAGGTATAACACTATCCTGCTCAGAAAAATAAGGCCTTGCGCTTTTCCCTGTCTCATAGATAAAACCTCATTTTTAACCATCTCCAATTCATCTACATTATATCCTCTTTCCAAAAATTAATTTGTCATATCTTGCATCTGTTCAAGACAGATGCCATCTTTAGTATTTAATCTGCTTACACGTAAATATTGTCCTTTAGTTGCAGCCTTGAATACATGCTTAGCATGCATGCTGGTCTTGTGCAGATATTTATTAGCTTGTGTATCTTACTTATAAATGCTAGTGTCTATTCCAGTTTCTTTCTTTGACAGAGTAACACCAAAAAAGTTAATGCTTGTTACAGAATAATTAATTTCAAAAAGTCATTCACATTATTCAAATAAGAATGAAAACGTAATAATTCATCAGTTGTAACATGCCATGTCAAAAATATCCACAAAGCATTTGTAGAATAATATTTTGCACACATCTTTATCATTCTGGCCAAACATTAATTTCTTCCCATTTACTTAATGTTAAATTTGCGTATGTATTGGCGACTGCTGTCCCCATAGCTATACCGGAAACTTTTTGGTATAGCCGTTTGTTAAATACAAATACATTATTCTGTAAAAACTAAGTCAAGAAGCTCGCATATTGTTTCTACACATCTGGCAGGAAGATATCCATCTCCCAAGAGTATTTCTCTAATTTTCTCTATTCCATACTCATTTGGAGTCGCAGTGAACAAGGATTTTATATCTAATGTCACTAGTAGAAAATCTTTTTCTAAGTTTGCATTATGCCATTTATGAAACTTTGTGAAAAAATCTCCTGTATCCTTAATACAGCTAGAAACTTTAGTCAAATAGCCTTTCAGATGTTTCTCAAGATACACAGATAAGGGCTCAGTGGCCCATCCCCGACCTGATACAACAGGTCTCATAGGTGGTTTATCCTTTGACTTATGCATCTTAGGGAGGCCATATAAAATGGGTATAGTGGGACATGGCACAGTAAAGAAGTTATATGTGTCAATATCTATATCACCTAATAATTGTAAATCATAAATGTCCATATTAATTTTTGTAATAATTTCACTGACATTTTTATATTTTATCAATTTAAATGTCACTCTGTCAGACACTAGCTCATCCACAGCTTTAAGATAATTGATTGTATTCATAAGCACTATGCTACCACCTTTATCGGCTTCTTTAATTATCAAATTCTTATGAATGGTGTTTAAGTGCTGCAGTCTCTTCTCTACTTAAATTATAGGTTTTCTTATAATGATTACGATCATATATTTCCCTAATTTACTTCTCACATATATTGTTAAATAAAGTAATTACTGGATCACTACAGGGTATGAACATACTACTTCTCTTACATTCATTAACTGTACTAGAGCCCAAGCCTTTATAGATGTTCTTCAAATTTAAATTATGCGTAAACAATTTTAAATCAGTCATTGCATTTACCACATTACCTGTACACATAGGAATAAATTTGAGACCCTTAGAAAGTAATGAAAATTCAGTTTCATTTAACCGATAGATAAATTTATCGCAAGATTTCTTCTTACCAAATTAGTAAGTGAATGTGTAGTATCATTATAGTTATTTTGTAAAGCATTATTCTCCAATGGTGTTCTTACATCTTGTTCAAAACAAAAACACTTAAAGAAGTATCACTTGTTAGTTCTGTTATTCATTGCATCAGGTGAACTATAATTATTTTCATTGCCAAGTAGTTGACCTATAGCATGCACATTAGTTAATTCATTCCGCTCACCTCCAGAATTGATTTGTACATTTGTCACTGAGATGCTATTCTCAGCTGAATTAGATGGATTAAATACAGTAAAGTTATTAACATTAAATTGATGTATCTACATTAATAAATTCACTTTCATCGTGTCCCTCTATAATATTATTAATGGAATTCATATGGGTGCATACCCCTTCATTAAAATGACATTCACTCACATCATTTAAAACCGCTCTTATTTCTGCCTTTCGTGTGCAGTCAGACCCTACATTGTAAACAGAATTAAATAGCTCTGTCACAATAATTCGCTCATGTGCTAAAGCTGTGCATAAATAGTTTGTATCAACATAAATTAGGCACACATACATTTGTAGATATACTTCGTTCCATCATTCTTTTAGCTTCGAATGAAATATATTCAGAAGCAAGGAATTCTGCAGAGTTACACTCCACTATATTTAATTTTAAATTCTCAATATGACAAACATTTCCATATTTCAAATCTATATTTTTTGCTAGAATATTTGTAGCCTTAATACATTACGTGCATCCAAGCTTTTGTTACAAATAGTGCCAGATAATTTCATAACAGTGTTATGCTCACATAAATCTATACATGATTCGTTGGATTCAGAATTAAGAACAGCAACAGGTAATGCACATTTGGAAGAAACAAAGTCATTAAAGCAGTTCACTTCAACAGTTAGGTTAGTAACAATCTCAGCAGTCTCTGTTGTTACTTGTTCTGTCTGCTGCGGGTAATTGGACCTTGCCTCTGTCTTCCCCTGAACTGCAAGTGAGGTCTGGGGCCATCGCGGTCTTTTGACACTACTTGCTCGGGTAATTTGATGAGAAGGCATTGGTTCCCCTCTAAAAAAACAGAATTCTGCCCCATCTTATGGTTTTCATTATTGCTGAATGTAGAAAATGGCCAGTTCTTTCTTTCCTCCGTACTACACGTTCAGTTGGGGATGTTGACTCCAAAGCCTCATTTGTAACCTCCCCTTCCTCATTCGATTGGCCAGGGACATTTTCATTCTGATTTGCTGCAATGGCATTAGTCAAATCAGAAAACTGACTTTTCTCATTGGAAAATGTATCCAGCTCATACATAGAACCATGGGCATTTGAATTGGAGTGCATTTGGGTTTTATTGACTACATTACGCTTCGGCCAGGAAAACATCCAGCCACTATTGAAATCTGATATATCTCTATGCAGTTTCTTACATTTAGTGCCCTCAAGCTGCTCATCAAAGGCAGTTAATCTTTTCAACATTTCGTCATATAAACCCAAGTGTTGTTGGAACAAAGCAGAGCTGGATATAGTCCTTTTCATTTCTTCAATTTCTTTACATAGTTCATCTTCTCTAGGCAGAAAAAAATCATTCATTAAACGCATACAGTTCAAGCTGAGATAAATATTCAATTCCTGCCATTTTTTAAGAAGCTCTGGATACAAGTTTCCATAGAAGGGCATGTTTACAACACGCAACCCTCGTGGAACTATGCCTAGTTCCAGACACATATTGAAATTAAATCTTTGCCATTGTAGTTTTTTGAAAGTTTTTACCTTATTTTCCAGAGATTTTAGCTGAGACATAAATTCATCTTTCTCATTCTTCCCGGAAGTTGTGTGCTTATCTTTTACAGTTCCTTCCACCATTGTAACTATACAGTCAGGCAACGGGTTATCCCTCACCAGCAAATTCTGCAAAGTTTTAGGAACACCTTTAGATAAAGTAGTAGGCTGTGACATCTTAAATGTAAGAGGCCAAACGCCGAGAGGTTCACAAAAAGTAAAAAGAACAAACAAAAAAATCACAAAGCGAACCAATAATATGTATATGTAAGTGAATTTATTGAATATGTTTGTTTTAAGCTCTTTTGGTAATACATATATTTTTTGTAAGTCACTAAATAGGATGTTATATGTTCCTTTAAGATCCTTCAGTGAAAAAGGTGATTAATTGCTGCTTCTAACGGCTTGATTAAGCTTTATTTATGATAGGTAGGCTGTGTCATGTGATGACTGATTTTAATGTATAAAGGATATGTCATCTGTATAGGAATTTTATTAACACTGAAGAAGGACTTATGTCTGAAAAAAGAAGTTATTTACTCACCATAACGTTCCATCTGAGTAGGTAACTTCATTTGTAAGCAACCTGTGGGTATCGGATCCGAGCCGGCAGCTTTCCAAGCTAGAGATCAGAGCTCCAAGCTCCTCCCCCTTACCCATACTACCCTGCTACTTCCCTCCAGTCCTCAGATCGAGTTTGCCCAATTATCACACAGCACTAAAACAAGCAAAAACCTGAACATCCTAACCTGATACCTACCAGGAGTGAATCACTTACTTACTCAGGTAAACTACAGGTTAGGGGGAAGGAGGGGGGTCGGTTGCTGACAAATGAAGTTACCTACTCAGATGGAACATTATGGTGAGTACATAACTTCTTTATCTGAAGTAGTTAACTTCATTTGATCAGCAACCTGTGTGACAGAGTCCCCAACTACCAAGAACTTGGGAGGTCCTCAAGGAAGAATATTCTGAAGCACTGCAGAGCCAAAGGCTGCCCTCCTTCTGGATATCAGATCTACTTTATAATGAGAAATAAAGTTATGAGAGGAAGCCCAAGTAGCCGCCGAACAAATGTCATGCAAGGGTACCCTTGACCAAAAGGCAGCAGAGGAAGCCATAGAACGGGTAGAATGAGCACGAACCCCCATGGGCTCAGGCCAACCAGAAATCTTGTACGTGAGTAAAATGCAGTGAGATATCCACCTAGCAAGAGTCACCTTCATTGCTGGTTTACCCAAAGATGGCTTAGCAAAGGAAACAAAGAGCTGCTCCGACTTATGCGAGGCAGCTGTTCTGTGCAAATAAAAGCGCAATTGTCTATGCACATCCAATGAATGTAGTCTGTACTCTCCTTTGTTCTGGAACAGGCAGATTAATGGATTGGTTGAAGTTAGCCTCGGAAGCCACTTTGGGTAAAAAGGAGGGATTAGTCCTGAGGGATACTCTGTCCTTATGGAAGACAAGATATGGAGGTTTAGTACACAGGGCTTGAAGTTCCGATCCCCTTCTAGCTGAGGTAATAGCAATCAAGAAGGCAGTTTTCCAAGACATATACTTTAAGTCAACCGAAGCTGCAGGCTCAAAGGGGGGGGCCAGTAAGAGCCTGGAGGACTAAGGTTAGATCCCACGGAGGAACCGCATTCTTGACAGGAGGTCTTAAAAGAAAAGTACCCTTCAAGAAGGTTTTACAGATCTTAGAGGAAGCTAAGGGACCAAGATTGTCTCCTATGTGGAAGTGGGAAATGGCTGCCATTTGAACCTTCACAGCTGAAGAGCTGGCCCCCTGATGAAAGATGTGGGATAAGAACTCAAGTACTGCTGGAATAGGAGCCGTAAAAGGGTCCAAATTCCTTTGCCCGGCCCAAATAGAAAAACATGTCCATTTAATGTTGTAGACTTTCCTGGTAGAAGGTTTATGTGCCACCACCAGGATGGATTTAACTGCGGACGAGATGCCGGGAGTCCTAGCCACTAACGGAACTGGATCAACCAAGCAGAAAGCTTGAGGTTGTCCAGGTTCGGAGTTTTCAATCCCGAAGGATGAGAAATCAGATCCGGAATGGGATCTAAGATCCAAGGAGGAGTCATGAGATGAGACCGTAGGTATGGGAACCAGGTTTGACGAGGCCAGAATGGGGCTATGAGGATAACCTTGCTCCCCAACCGATGAGCTTTCTGCAAGAATTTTGTCATTAACGGGAGAGGAGGATAAGCATAAAGACGATGGATGGTCAAGCATGAACTAGAGAGTCTCTGGGGGTCTCCCCCGGTGGAGGAATTAGAGCGAAAAACTCACTGCACTTTGCGTTCGAAGGCGATGCGAACAGATCGCAGCAAGGTTGACCCCATTTGAGGAAGATCTGTTTCGCTACTAAGGGGTTCAGAGACCACTCGTAAGGCGAGAGGATAGTTCAACTTGTCTGCTAGAATGTTGGACTGACCCGGAATATGCGTTGCTAGCAGAAAACGGTTGGTGGATATCACCCACTCCCAAACTCTCATGGCCTCTCAGCAAAGGGGGTAAGACCTGGTTCTCCCCAGTTTGTTGATGTACCAGACCACTGACATGTTGTCTATCTGAATTGCAACAGTCCCTAGAGGAAGAAGAGCATGGAGAGCATGCAACGCTAGAAGCACTGCCCTCATCTCCAGAGCATTGATATGCAGAACGGTCTCTGTTGGAGTCCACGTGCCTTGGACGGTTCTGCCAATGCAATGCCCCCCCCACCCCACCCTAGGCGAGAAGCATCCGTGGTCACCATGGCTTGGGGTAGAGACATCAAAAAGGGGTGCCGTTCCCGAAGCTCTCGGGAATGGAGCCACCAAAGCAGAGATTCCCTGCAAACCCTGCTGAGGGGAATCGGGGAGTACAACGGATGTCGAAGGATGGACCACTGGACCTGTAAGGTCCATTGAAGAACCCTCCTATTCAAGCGGGCTAGGGGTGAAAGGTTGATATCCGCCGCCATAGACCCTAGAGCCCTCAGGACTAATTCCACTGGGGGTCGGAGACTGTAAAAGGGCTAAGACATGGAGAGTTAAGTTGCGGAGTCTGTCCAACGTCAAGAAGGCCTTGGACTGAAGCGTGTCTATTCTGGCCCCTATGAAGTCCAGGACCTGAGCAGGCTGAAGGGAAGATTTTTTGTAATTTATGTTGATCCCCAACTGGTGGGCCAGACACATGAAATAATCCCTGGCCGACCACAGTAGATGCCTGGTGGGAGCGGCGAGGAGCCAGTCGTCCAGGTAAGGAAAGACCTGTATTCCCTGAAGCCTCAGGTGGGCCGCTACAACTGCCATGATCTTGGCGAACACCCTGGGGGCTGTGATGAGGCCGAAAGGGAGGACCCTGAACTGATAATGACTAGCCCCCAACCGAAAGCGGAGAAACCCCCTGGATCGCCTGTTCATTAGAATGTGATAGCACGCATCCTTGAGGTCTATGGAGCACATCCAGTTGTTCTCCTGCAGAAGGGGGAGAATAGATTGAATGGTGACCATCCGGAATTTCTCCTTGGCAATGGACAGGTTCAATGTAGACAGGTCCCCCGTCTTTTTTGGCACCAAAAAGAACCTGGAGTAATTGCCTGATATGGACTGGCCTGGGGGGACGTGATGGATGGCTCTTTTTTTAGCAGCTCTTATCTCTAAAGCTGCCTCCTCCCTCTGATTGGGTGGAACATCGGGGAGGCGCCCCAACTGAGGGGGAGGATTCATGAAGGTAGAGTAGCCTCTGGATATTATTCAGAGCACCCAGCGATCTGCCGTGATGGACTCCCAATGTGCTAGGTGTTCCGAGAAACGCCCCCCGACTGCCTCCAGAGAGAAGCAGTCGGGCAACCTCTCAGGGGTTGCTGCGCGGGTAGGTCGGAAAAGGGTTCCCTCGACCCGAAATTCTTCGGCCCCCCCCTCTGCCTCTGGGCCGGCATCCGCCTTGTCCTCCCCTGCCTCTGAAGGACGAAGGGTCCGGAGCGAAATGGGATTGTTGAGATTTCCAGAACCACATCTTCTTTTGTCCTCTCTGGATCCTGAAAAAGGACCTCTGAGGAGCAGAGAAGCGGATTCCGATGGCAGACGTCTTTCCGTCTTTCTCGCTCTGGAGTAGCATATCACGGACGGTCTTGCCAAAAAAGGTAGAACCGTCAAAGGGAGCATTTGAATCACAAAGACGGAGCCAGGCATGATGCCGCAAGGCAATGCCTGCTCCACTGGCTCTAGCAGCACCCTCCGTGGCATGGGAGAGAAGCCGCATAGAAGTGTTGGATACCGACTTTAGAGTGGCCATCCGTGCAGAGAAGGTTCTTTTGTCCTCGGCTGACATGGACTCCGGGGGTGACCCAGTGTACTCTGATTAGATCCCGCTGAAGGCGAATCACATGTGCCACGTAGTTCAGCACCCTTATGGAGAAGGTGGCTGAAGCGAACATCCACTTTCCAATGCGGTCCATCGTCCGAGACTCCTTGTCGGGAGGATGCATCGAGGAACTATCCTGAGCCAGTTCCTTCTTTGTGGCAGCCGCCACTACCATGGCATCTACTGGGGAACCTTTGCTCCACGCCGTCCTGTCTGTCGGGAGACTAAGGATTTTATCTGGTCTCCTGGGGATCGGCTCTACAGTATCCGGCTCCATCCATGCCCTGGTAGTTATAAGATCTACCAGGGGGTCGACCGGAGGGGACACCCAAGAGGTAGATGGGCCTGCGTCAAATGTCTCCAGAAATGCAGATTCATCCGAGGAAGGTTTTTGGGCTGACCACCCCCCTCTAATGCGCAGCATCTCCAAAGGAGACATCTTCCGGGGGTGACCTGGGGGTACCTTCCCCTTCCTCCAAGTCAGTGTCTTCCGTGAGGGACTCAGGGGAGTCCAAGTGCCTCCTTTTACACTTTCGTTTGTGAGGAGCCTCCTCGGGGGGGCTGTCCGAGGAGGGCTCACCAACCAGGTCCTGTTCCTCTAGGGGAACCATCTGGGACGTAGATGCAGGCTGTCCCTGGGGCCGGATGATGGAAGTCAGGCCTGTCTGCGAGGGAATGGCGGGTGGATCTGTAGCACGAGCCAGAGGCCTCAAATCCTTCGAGAGGACCCTCTCCACGATGTCGAAGGCCGACAGTGAACTGCTCTCCCTAGGATCCGAGAGCAGCCCCATCGGATCAGACGTGTGGATCGGCGCCGAAGCGATCGGACCCGAAAGAGAAGTGTGCTCCGACTGCATCGGAGCCGAAGACACACTCACCCCTCCGGATCATAGGCTTGGCTCACGGCCCCGAGAGCTCAGATCCGAAAAAGGACCCGACAAACTCGAGGGTACAGCCGGCATCGAAGTAGTGATTACTATCGGCGCCGACTCCCCAGCTCCAATGCTACCCGGATCTGATGGCTCCGAAACCCGATAATGGATTGGAGAAGGAGCAATGGGGCAAAGAAAGGGGCCGAGAACCCCATGGAGGGGGGGGGGCAAGAGCACTCCCATCTGCATCTGGGCCTGGAGGAAGCGACTCATCATCCGGTCCATGTCCGCATCCAAAAGGTTCCTAAGTTGACCTAGAAGAGGCCGCCTCAACGACCTCGAAGGTGACCAGGTCTCCTCCTCCTGCTCCGGAGGGAAACGTGGAGAGCGGAGCCGAGAGGGGGAAGACCCGGAGACCTTCAAGGGAGAAAGGAGCTGCTTAGCCGGCAGGGCAGAGGGAGCAGAGTCGGCCCGCCGCTTATGGCTCCTATTCCTCTCCCTGTCTCTTTCCTTCTCTCTATGCCTGTCTTTTTTTACTGGTGTCCCTCTCTGGTGTCCCTCTCTCCCTGGGACACAGTGGGAGTTTGAGTCCCAGCCAGGGGAGCAGGAACAGTAGGCTGAACAGCCGCGGCTGGTGCCACTGAGGGAGAGGGGGAAGAAGCAGAATCCGCGGGCAAAAGGCCCGCAAGGATTAACTTTGTCCTCCTGTCCCTCAAAGCCCAGGGGTTGAAGGCAGCACAAATCAGGCAGCCTGATGATAAATGAGCAACCCCCCAGGCAAATAACACACTGAGTGTGGCCATCGGCTGGGGACAGCTTATGGCCACACTCAAGAGCATTTGGAAAATACGGCCTTAGGGCCTTCAGCCATGACAACACACACACACACACACACACACACACACACACACACACACACACACACACAGATAAGGGGAAGGTTAATACTAACGGACTACTAAAACAAATTAAGCTAAATACACTAAGGGTCGACTAATACACACACACACACTCAATTTTTTTGAGAAAAAAAACAGAGTAAAGCCCTATGAAACCACTCACAAAAACCGCCAGGAGCTCATCACTCGTGCTTCAAGTAGCCGCGGCAAACGAGATCGGAGGACTGGAGGGAGGTAGCAGGGTAGTATGGGTACGGGGGAGGAGCTTGGAGCTCGGATCTCTGGCTTGGAAAGCTGCCGGGTCGGATCCGATACCCACAGGTTGCTGATCAAATGAAGTTAACTACTTCAGATCTTTGTATGTTATTAAAAGTACAATGATGCAATGCTGTGGAACTTTCTTTTGTTTCTGGAATTTAATATGCTGCTGCACAGTAAAAGCAAGCATCCCCAGATCACACAGAGAAATACTATAAAATGTCATGTGATGAAAATTGCGCTGGTCTCCAAAGAGCTTACAGATTTCATCACAAATCTAATAAGCCTACACCAAGATTTCCTGGCTAGGCGGTACAGCAATAGATTACTAAATTCCATCCTCAACTCCATCAGAACTTTAAAAGTGGCAGATGACCCCATTTTGAAGGACCCCCACCCCCCTAGGGAGACTCCTAGGGCTCAATAGAAACCAACACCAGGATCCACAGGAGGACAAAAGAAAAAGAAGCATGGCACTCACTTTTACAACAGAAAGATCATGACTGACAACTGCTTAACGATTACAGATAATAAATAACTGGAAAAATTACCAGTAACTCATCCTTGCTTTGTATTTATGACAGCCAGGAAACATTAGAGACTGGGTAGAGTGCAAATTCAGACCAGAGGATGCCAATACAAGAGCAAGAAAGACTACTTCTTTTGTAGTACATCACCTGTCTGACATCAAACACCAGATCCTCAAAAACCAACTAGCGAAGCACTACTGTGATTTCCCAGACCATGGAGGTTTCCACTTTCACATCCTGGACAAACTCACTATGGGTCCACTAGAAGGGAAACAGAAATGCAATCCTTGAAAAAAATGGAGTTAAGCCGGAAGATCAGGCTGGACACCCACCACCGTGCTGGTCTAAACTCAAGCATTTCCATTAAAACTGTGCTTGCACTCAGGAAATTAAACCATAAATCCTGCAGCTAAAATACCTAGCCTGTTAATGAACCCCAATTGCTGTTGTTAATATGAAAAAGTCAATCAAATAATTACATTTGTAATCACTGCATCTACATTAGCAGGTGAGCTAGTGACATGGAAAGCAAGACACATTATTACTATTATTATTATTCATTTTTGTGAGATGAATACAAATCTAAAAAGTAATTGACTGGCATTGGTTTGAAAGTGTTTTTTTTTTTTACCTCATGACGTGCACAAACTTAAACAGCAACTTTCAATTATTTGAAATGTGCTTTTTTTTCTACTACTGACTTGGGACTTGAGCTTTCTTTTTTGGTGTTAAGAGTGAGAAAAGGAGGCCAAATTCTAGCCTCCAGCATACTTCTCAACCTCTTAGTGCAAGAAATCTGGACAAAGCCTGACAAAATGGGGGTGGCAAAGGCTCAAAAATATATTTTATGCAGGATTTCAAATCTGAAACTCAAATGCATGTCATTATTTGGTGACTTCAACCCTCAAATCACTGCGGTGACTTGCCAGAAAAAAAACAATTTTTATGAGGAACACACCGAAAATATGAAGCAGAAATCTGTACATTCTGCAGAAATCTGGACAGTTGAGAAGTATGCCCCCCAGTTTGATTAATAGCTAACTCTCATACTGATTACATCAGCCTCTTACATCCTCTAACCCCACCAAGGGCCCCCAATGGAACCACCCACTCTCTCTCAGAAGACTGGTTAACTGCCCTTCCACCTGATTCCTTCCAGTTTCCAGCCCTTTATCTAGCCAGGCACAGACGTTTGCACTAACTTTACCACCTGGAACCTGAACAGAGGAAGAATCTGAACAGAAGAGCTCTCAGTAACTACTAGACTCAGGAAGAACCTGGACAGTGAAGACCCCAGACTGTAGTACCATAAAACCATGCTCTAGGACCAAGAGCATTCCACCTCTCACTGCAGCTACCTGACCGCAACCAGGTATAGATACTGTAGCCACTGGGCCTGCATTTAACAAAATTTCCATATTCTGCAGTACAATGAAATTGCTGTTCCAGGGCACCACTCCACACTTCTATATTCTTTACACCATAGGCGCAATCTGCCTATGCTCAAAGATCTGAGATTCTTATGTTTATTAAAAGTTTTTGTATCCTCTGCAGTGCACCACGTGGTGGATTTTTACTCCATGGGTATAGAAAGCCTACACAAAAGGTTCTGAGGTCTCAAACTTGACTTACTTTTTACTTTTTTCCCTCCTACTTGTGTATATTCATGAGTTCTGTAAAAAATGAGCACTGTGACTTGTTTTTCACTGTATACTACTTTCCTGGTTGCATGTATTGTTCAAAAATGTATCTAGTGTAGCTTTACGTGACTACCTCTCCTGCATATAAAAAGGTCTGTCTTCATCAAAAGGAAGCATAATGGGGACTGGTCACATTAATCATGTATATCAGTCTCTTATTGGCAGGCACTGTGAACTTTTTGTTATACAACAGAATATCAGCCTCTCACATTATATGTCAGGAGATAATGAGCCCCATAAAAAGTGGACACAGCCTCTCATATTACATGTGATAGAATATGAGCCCCACCGATGCAGACACAGACTCTCATTTTACTTGTGTTACAAAACAGACTAAGTTTGGTGATAGCCTCATAAAAGCAGGCATTTCCAATGTTCAAGCTGTAAACCACTATCAGATGGACCTGATGAAGCTCAGGCAAAAGTGTTTTGCTTAAATATAGTTCTATAGTTATAGCTTATAGCTAAACATAAAAATAAAACCTTTAAACTAAGAATGAGGTTCAACAGGTTGCTGAGCTGGTAAACCCTCGTGGATCTTTCAGGAATATTCAAAGGGACTAACCTGTAAGCTTTGGGAATGGCTCATTGTTTTTCCATCCCCCACATTTTCCTCCAATCAGCTCCCACAGACCCCCCCATCACCGTCTGTAACTGCCTTTAAATAACTGACCAGTTGAACATAATGTATTAGAACAACTTCAAATGAGACTAAAGAAAGAGGAACCAAACCTGCCAAAATGGAGCAATGAGGATCACTCTGATCTTGTATCTTCTGGCTTTCTGAATGAATTTTATCGGAAGTGGTATCAGAGGGGAATCGCAAAGGAGACCAGAGGGACAACTGTGAACTAAAATATTCCTCTGTGACTATCCCTGTGGAGGGATTAAGGCAAAATAACTGCTGCATTTGTTCAATTATGAGGCAAATAGGTGGCAGCAAATCTGGCCCAAAGACTAAACATATGGGTCACCACTGTCTGGTTGAGAGACCATTCCTGAAGGAGAAGAGCTGACAAGCTGAACTCGTCTGCTAGCACATTTGATTTCGTTGGGATATGCACTGCTATTGGAAAATGATGGCGAAACATCACCCACTGCCACACTCTCATGGCCTGCTGGGAAAGTGATTGTGACCGTACCCCCCCCTCCTTGTTTGTTTGAGAATGGTGACTAGTTTAGCGGAAGCGTTGTCAGCAGTTTTGGACCTGTGGGGTCTGTCTCTGTCTTTAGCCTTTCATTTTTTCAGAAGATTGGTAGTTGGATGGCTTACCGGAGCAATATTGGAATTAGAGGACTGAGAGCGAAAAATTTCTAGCTACAATAAGAGCCCAACAACGTATAGTTCTGGCGTTGAACAAAGCACAAAAGCGACAGCGGGGGATGTCGTGGTCTGGGCCTAAACAAGTAATGCAGTAAGAATGGAAGTCTTGGTGTGGTATTTGCTTTCCACAAGTGAGACAATTGCTAACTTTTTCTTACATCGTTTAGAGCAAGAAAAAAGGATCCCCAACGGGGTACTTAACTTCAGAAGACTTCAACTTCAGTTCGGAAACGAAAACTCAGGTAGTGGCCGAACGGCACTCGTGCAAACTGCTTCTGCTTCAGGCTCCTTGGCAAGAAAGACTGATGTAATGGGGAAGGCTGCCTGATTTTATACCACTGATGACCTGACGTCAGTCCTGGAGTGACAGCAACCGACGCAGAAATACTAAGTTTCTATTATTCGGGCCGACTGAGGGCTACCCCTGGCAGGATAACCCAAATGTGATGACTGCAACAGTGTAACACGAAGCACATCCATGGTTACTTTAGCCAAGGGTTTGCTGGAAGAAAGGTTATTCCTTCCATTACTGACACACAGGTTACCCACCATTAGATATGATCCATGCAAACTTGTGAGACACAAATCTTGGCATGGAGAGGATGAAGTGTTTGTCACCACTGAAATGAAAGGGTCCACTACAGCACTCTCATGTGTGTATCTTGCTAGGAGATCTAGTGTAATGGTACATCAAACCTAGCAGACAAAGAATCAACCCTGCTTGAGGAAGAGTCTGCTGAATGACCTGTGAGGCCACTAGGCATAGGGACAGTACTCTGGTGTTTGGAAGTTTGGCAATTTGACAGTCCATGTTGATGTGAAATCCAATACACTCTATTTCCTCAGAGGGAGGCCACTGGCTTTTGGACTGATTGACTGTGATCCCCAGTAGCTGTAACAAGGTGGAGCAATAGGTCCTGGTGGTGAACCAGTAGCTTTCTGGAAACAGCAGTAAGGAGTCAATCATGTAGGTACACAGCAACACATGGATCCCTTGCAGTTAGAGATGAGCTGCTACCACTGCCATAACTTTTGTGAACATCTGGGAGACTGTGGTAAAGCTGAAAGGCAGTGCTCTGAACTGAAAATGACTATCTCCCAGCCAGAACAGAGAAATCACCCGGATTGTCTCTGTATCTTTGTGTGACTGTAGGCACCCTGGAGATCTATAAAAGCAGATCCAGTCATCCTTCCTCAGTATAGGCAATATGAACTGTACCACGACTGTCCAGAACTTTGTCTTACAAACTAACTGAGACAGCTGAGGTACAAGATCATCCTGAGGTCCCCCCCCCCCTTTTTTTTTTTTTTTTAACTAAAAAGAACATGGAATAGATCTGGATCCTATTTGGTCTCAAGGGACCTGATAGATGACTTTTTCTAGCAACCTGGAAACCTCTGCTGCTGCAGATTCAACTGACTGGGTGGAACATAGGGAAAATTTTGTTTCTTCTTTGCAGGATTATAAAAGGAAATGGTATAGCCTCTGGTTATTACTCCTAACACTCAGGAATCCATTGTAATAGCTTTCGTTTCTTCGGGATGTTATGATAAGCCCGCCCCCCGGACTGCCTCCAGTGTATGTCTCGGTCAATCTGAATGATTGAAGTCAGTCACAGAATCCACTGATAGTTGGGATGGATCAGAGCTCGAAAGCAGCACCTGACTCCTTGACCCAGTCAAAACCCATTCAAAAGCCTTGAAGGCCGATGCCATGAATAGAGCCAAAGGAACATCCCTCCTATCCAAGGATGCAGGAACTATTCAGAAACCAGTCCAGATTTGAAATGAATCTGGATTCACGAGACTAAGGGATGTTTATGGAGCCAAAGTACCTGAAACTGTTAGCTTCAGCAGAGGTACACTAGGGGTGGTTTGGACCAGTAGAGACCAGATCCGAAGGGCAGATCTGTACTTGAGAAAAGAGTGTAGAGGTAGTTGGACCCATATCCCGAGCACCCTGTGGGACATTGCCTGTAAAAAGTCCCAAGTTGGATTTGTGTCCTCAGGAATCTCTGCATAATTCAATCAACGACCATCTCAGTAAGGCTTCTGGTGGACAGGACCAACCTAGAGGACAATGCTGCCAATGGAGGTCTGGAGTACCCTCTCTCCCATAGGATGGGCAAACAGAGCACAGGATTCACCAGCTCCAGGGGAAATCTTGGTCAAGGCAAGGAGATCGGATAAGGATCAGACAGGTCCAGAAATGGTTTCCTAGACTTTTCAAGTCTCTTCTCTTCAGATCTTTTTCTCTCCTTAGATTTTTCTTTAGACTTTTCTCTCTCTTCTTATCCATTCTACTGCCCGGGAAACCTGCAGCGGGTTCAGAAGTACTAGACGTAGAAGGTTGTGAAGATGAACACCCTATCTGACAGAGAGAGATGCAAACCTTTTAGAATAAAATTTTCCTTACAACCTTATCCCAAAGGAAGCACAAATGTCATAACTTGTCTAAGTGGGCAGAAACCAAACAATAATTGCATAAACAGCGCAGTTCTTGAGGTGGAACTTTATGTCCACAGGCCGGGCACTTCTTAAAACCTTAGGGTTTGTCTGAAATCAGTAGAAGCCAACAATAAACACTACAAGAACATTAAGAAACATTGAAAAGCTACTTGCATAAACAGTTAAAGAAAGAATAGTTGTGTAAAATCTTACATAACCATAGATGTCCTCTTTCATGTTTCAGTATTCATAACCTTTGGGTTATCCTCCACTCTTCTACCCGAACATCTGGCAGGATACAAAAGCTTTAGTCACGGTCAGGTACATGGGATGTCGGACATTAGCCATAGGGTACGTGGGCCATAAAAGTGATGTCTATACATACTTCCCCAGAACTGGACTCCGGAGTTGGACCCCAGTCCCACGATAGCTGCAGAAATCCTGTATCATCCAGCAAAGTATTTATATATATATATATATATATACATATATATATATATATATACACATATATATGTATATATATATATGTATATATATATATGTATATATATATATGTATATATATATATATATATATATATATATATATATATATATATATATATATATATGTATATATATATATATATATGTATGTATATATATATATGTATATATTGGGTTGGAAATCCAGGCAGAAATAGTAATAATCTGCTTAATCACTGCTTTCTTCAGGACTATGGGGTGAAAACAGACAAAATTTCTCTCATCTCCTAAGGGACTTGCTCTTGTCAAGGTAGAATCTTAGTTTGTCTACGAACATCAAGGGAATGCAGGACACTCTGTCATTCTGGGGATGTAAAAAAAAAGGTGGGGAGGTGATCTCACTGACCACCTTAGGCATGAAGGATGGGTTAGTTCTTAGGGTCACTCTATCCTTGTGGAAGATTAAAAAAGGTGGGTTGGCCATAATGGCCTGGAGCTCTGACACTCCTGCCTGATGTCAGAGCCACCAAAAGCACAGTTTTCCAAGTGCAATATTTTAGAGAAGCTGTAGTGGTTGGTTCAAAAGGAGCCATGGTGAGCTTCTCTAAAATGTAGTTCAGGTCTCAAGGTGGTGGAACTGGTCTCCTGGGGGGCCTGAGAAGCAGTACTCCCTTAAGGAATAACTTCACTGAAAGTCGGGAAGCAAGAGGGTCAAGATGTAGATAAGCAGAAATAGCATCCAGGTGGGCCTTAACAGAAGAATATGCCAGTCCTGCCTGTAACAATTCACACAGATAGGACAGCACTAAGGGGACCTCTCCTTGAAATGGAGCTAGCTGTCTTTTAAGACACCAAATAGAAAACCTTTTAAATTTGGACAAATAAGATCTCCTAGCATTGGGTTTCCTGGCCTCCTGCAGGACACTAAGCTCGTCCTCAGTATAAAGGCATCTGAAAGGAATCAAAACTATCACCCTTATGGATGGATTAGGGATCCCTTGTCCTGTCTGAGAAGGTCCACTCTGTGAGGTAACCTGTGATGATTGCCCCTGGCTAAATGCAGGAGGGGGAACCAATGCTGTCTTGGCCAAAAGGGAGTCACCAACAAAATGTTTGGTTTGTCCTGCTGAATTTTCGACAGGACTTTTTGTAAGAGTGGGAAGGGGGGGAATGCATAGAGAAACATCCCCTTCCATGAGATAGAAAAGACATCCAATGCCCGCACTAGGGGGCTTAAGTGTCCTGGTACAAAAGTATGGAAACTGTCTGTTCAGAGGGGAGATAAACAGATCTATTTGTAGTGTACCCCACCTGTGGACAATGTTGGATACATAAGATCTCCTAGTATTAGGTTTCCTGGCCTCCTGCAGGACAGTGAGCATGTGCCTGAAAGGGATCAAAATTCTATCACCAACAAGGTGAAGTGAAGAGATTGCCACCTCAGGTAAAATTGGGTTCCCTTGGCCTGTGTGAGTGGGTCCACTCTGAGGGGGTAACTTGTGGTGATTGCCCTTGGCTAGTTAGTGGAGAAGGGGGAAAATACAGTTGTGTACCTACCATAAATGTAGATGTTCGAGTGTATTCACTGTTGCAGTCATTACACTTGGGTTATCCTGCTGGCAGGCGACCCGCAGTCAGCCCGAGTTCCAAAGTCTTGGTCCGGCGTTGGTTGCTGTCACCTCTTCCCTGACGTCCGTGCGCCAGGGGTATAAAAGTTGCAACCAACGCCATTTTCTTCAGTTTTTCTTGCCCCAGATGTCAGGTGCCCCCACATAGGAAGGCTGAAAATATAAAAATATGCCAAAAAAACATGCATATATAACTATAAACATTTCCTTCATCTACAAGCAAATACACCACATAGGTTGTATAGAGTTGAGAAGTACAGAGAAGTCCCAGCAAAGAAAAGGGGGATGGTGAGTGGGTAACCTGGACTGCAACAGTGAATACACTCGAACATCTACATTTATGGTAGGTACACAACTGTACTATGTTCATCGTGTTTCACTGTTGCAGTCATTACACTTGGGTAGAATCCCCAAAGCTGAGGTTGGGTGGCTGGGTCTAAATTGAATTTGGCGAGGCTAACAAGCCTTGCAGAACTGCAGTGGCAAAGCCTGCTCTGGATTTGGAGTAGAGAGGTAGGTGGTAGTGCTTGGTAAAAGTGTGCACTGAGCTCCAGGTTGCAGCTTCTAATATGTCTTTGGCTGGTACCCCTCTGAGGAAAGCTGCTGCTCTGGTAGAATGAGGCCTAATGCCCTTAGGCACAGATTTGCCATGTTCTGCATAACAGAAGCGGATGCAGTGTCCTATCCATTTGGAGATGGTCTGCTTTGTAATTGGCTTTCCTTGTGATCCTGCAGCATATGCTACAAACAGTTGCTCAGTTTTTCTGAAAGCTTTTGTTTTGTCCAAGTAGAATCGTAGCTGCCTGTGTATATCCAAACCGTGCAGAAGTCTTTCCCCTTTATTCTGGGGATTTGGGTAGAAAGTAGGTAAATGAATGGTTTGGTTTAAGGCCACATTGGAGACCACTTTTGGCATGAATGTTGGGTTTGTCCCAAGAGAAACCCTGTCCTGATGAAAAATGAGGAAAGGTTCCACAGCCATCAATGCCTGTAACTCTGAGACTCTTCTTGCTGAAGTTATTGCTAGGAGCAGAGCAGTTTTCCATGACAAGAATTTTAGATCTGCTGTGCTGGCTGGTTCAAATGGAGGTAGTGTTTGTTTTTCTAAAACAAAATTGAGGTCCCAAGTAGGTACTGGTGCTCTCCTAGGGGGTCTTATATTCTTTGCCCCTCTGAGGTACTGTCGTAGTAGAGGATGTGAAAAAATAGGAGGATCCGTACTGTAATGAGCTGAAATGGCAGAGGCATGGATTTTAATGGATGAAAAAGATAGGCATTTGTCCCATTTTGGGATCTTATAAAATCTGTCAGGGCTTCTAGGAGCTGAGGGTTGGGATTCAGGATTTTTAGAGGCTGCATAGAAGGCGTCTAAAAAGGCTGGTAAGAGCAGTGGAATGGCAGAATGTGAAGGGGTGTCCATTTGTAAGAGTTCATAATACCTCTTTTGAACCTCAGTCATTTTAGTGGAGTCCCATTTAAAAAACTCTCTCATTCGAGAGATGGTTTCTCCAAAGCTGAGGTCCTCTCCAGGGGAGTACCTCAGCAGAGTCCTCCTCTGGGGAGGCATACCCAAGAGGGGAAGGCATTTGAGAGGCATAGGAAAGGAAGTCCTCTGAAGAGGAATTTGAAGAGTCTTTAGCTTTAAGTGGAAGAGGATCTTCAGTCTGAGGCCTAGGACTGATTACCGGAGGGGAAGCAGCCATTGAACGCCTAAGGTTCATGAAGGCATTAAATAAGCTCTGGGAGAAAGTTTGCCAATCAGGCAGGCTTTCAGAAAGTGGAGAGAGATGTTTTGTCTTTTGATTTCTTTTTAAGGAAGAGAGACAGGCCTGGAGGGCGTAGGGCCTAGGTTCAGACGGTTGTATAAGAGTGGAAGGGCCGGTCTGAACGTCTGATGCGGGCAGTGGTTCCCCCTTGTTGACACCCGATGTTTGCATAACCTCCATGGACATGCTTAGAGCCTTAGGTTCTGTGACCTCTGAAACGGTACCCGCTATACCTGAATCAGCTGGTTCTGTACGTTCCTCCAGGTTAACGTCAGCGACTGAGGGAACATCAGGTGGAGGAGGTGCAGCAGTAGGTTCAGTCCTAGAAACTTTAGCCTTCTTTTTTGGTGGCTCGACGGTCTGACCGGATGGCCCTTCCATCGCCAGATCCAGGCATTTAAGATGCTGGTTTTCCAAATAGATGTTTAAGGCATGTAGATGGATGTGAAGAGATTTAGGAATGAAGGCCTGACAAATAGCACAGGTTTTATGGTTGTGGCTTGGCCCCAAGCAGAAAAGACAGAGGACATGGGTGCCCTTTATGTGGGATCTGATGTACGTACCTACACTTTCCTTTCCTGGACGACATGAACTGAGTAGGCATGCAGTGACAAAAATAAGAAAAATGGCTCCCAATGGGGTACTTATCTTAAACACAAAGGATCCGATGGCACAGATGGCAGGATGAGCTGACATTTGACTGGCAGCAGAGAAGTTCTGGGGAAGGTACGTGCAGACATCACTTTTACGACCCACGCACCCTACGGTCAACGTCAGATGTACCTCGCAGTGACTAATGCTTTTGTATACTGGCCGGACGTTTGGGTAGAAGAGCAGAGGATAACCCAAAGGTTATGAATACTGCAACATGTGAATAAAAGGACATATAATTAGATAACTATTTATTTCTAAACTACTTGTAAAGTAAAGAACGATACTATAACTCTTAAAATTCAAAAAACACACAATCCCAATACTAAGAACTAAGTATGTTACAAATGTTTCCTAATAACTGCTTAAACTATGCCAAAAACTAACACAGGACACTTATAATTCTAACATTAAAGCTAGAAAACTGTTCGGGAGGAGAACAACTCTAACAACTCTTAACATACAAGGCCATGTCAAACCCAGAGCTGTTGGACATGCTACACTTAAAGAAATCCCAATCCCTCAGAGATGCACGCTCCAGGGATCTAAACCTTGTCATCACAATGAACAAAACATGCTGGAGGGATAGGTTCCTGACCCAGAGACTCCCCAGACTCTGGAATAGACTGCCCATACATGTCAAGCAGAGCGCCTCTTTGGCCCTCTTCAAAAGCAACCTTGATGACTGGATGGGAGATAGGAAATTCACCCCGGGGATCACATCAGTCACCCTGCTAGACAGGGGTCCAGGGAAGTAAATACTGTGGGAAGAAATAGCCAGGGAATTGTTATGGCTAGGCTTGTATAGGCCCCTAGGGCTGATAGCCTAGTATCAACCTATGAACTTATAATAATGTTGGAAAAAAGGACTTTCACTTATTGTGAAAATACAGAGTCCTCAAACCACATGGTGGCAAATCAGATCTGGGGTATTTCAGTGGAAAGGATGTAATTTTGGGTAGAAAAGGAGTCAAGAGCCTCAGATCCGGTGCTTTAGAAGGGGGCACCAAGGTTGCATCTGATCAGATCCAACGACCCAAAGATTGAATCTGACAAAAATAGACATTGTATCAAAAGTTATGTACTTATCAAATTGCTAGACCAGTTCTTCCATCACCCTCGACTGATTAGTTGTCAGATCCAATTGGGTTTGACATTGGCAGCTCTAGGGCTTTTGGATTTGACATTGGCAGCTCTAGGGCTTTTGGATTTAAGGCTCAGGCTTCTTCCCCTACCCATCATTCCCCTCCATTAAGTGAACATCTCAGATCAAGCTTGCCTGCCTTGCACAGCAAAATAATTAGTAACCAAATCACAGATATATACCAGGGATACAGACTCTAGCTGCAATAAAGACAAGATCGTAACCACAGGTTCACCACAGTTCATCCGGAGCCCAAAGGAAAGTGAAGATTTGACTGTGGGAAGAACAGTTGGAGTATAGAGGAAAACACTATTATTATGCTATGGTACTTAACTTTCACATTCCAAAATTGCCTCTTCTGTCAGTACTCAACTGATAGGGCACAGTCCCCCACTACTACAACCACTGCAATGTTTCAAGGTCAGATATTCCGGAAGATAGTGGAACCAAATGAGGTCCTAGACCTGGGATGCAAATCCAGCTTATAGTGGAATATGAAAATAAGCACAGTAGACCAGGTAGTTGATGTACAGATGCCATCAACAGGCACCCCAGAAAAGAAGGCTGAATAAGTGGTAACCTCCCTGACAGAATGAATTTTGGAGCTACAGAGCAAGGATAATCCTCTTTCTTTATACACAAAGGAAATGCAGTCAGCCACACGGAAAGATGAAAATTAGAAACACTTTTCTCCAACTAGACTGAAGAAAAAGAGACAAAGAACTGGTCTGTTTTCATAAAAGCTTTTGTTCCATATAGGTAAAATCTCAGTTGGTGACATACATCCATACACTGCAAAGTGTATTCTCCTTTATCAGACATTTGAAAAGAAAACAGGTAAATTAATAATCTGATTCAAAGTCGATTCCGAAGCCACACTTGTAAGAAATACAGGGTTAGTTTGTAGTGACACCCATCTTTGTATAAAATTAAGTAAGGCAGTTTACAAGAAAGGGCTTGAAGTTTTTCAAGTGGAAGTAACAGCTACCAGAACAAGTACCTTCCAAGAAAGATGCTTTGAACCTACTGTGACTGTGGAGTTAAACAGGGTCTTGACAAGACCTGAAGTAAAAAGGTAATGTCCCAAGGTGGGCCAGGATCTCTTAAAAGGAGGGTGAAGATGGAAAACATGCCTTAAAAAAAGACTTGCATAACCTCAAAGAAGGAATACGAGTCTGATTTTCTCAGATGTGAAAATTTGAGATGGCAGCCATTTGAATTTTAATATTGAAGTACCTACCTTCTTGAAAAAGACCAAGCAGAAAATCTATATCATCAAGGTGAGGGTCTAACAAAAGGATCCATGTCCTTGTTGGAAGCCCATACAGAAAAAAAGAAGTTGTGTCTTACCATAATGTTCCATCTGTGTTGTCGATCTTCACCAATCCTTGACAGTGGGTTCGGTTCTGAACCTTGAAAAGTACAGTTGTGTACACTTACCATAAATGTAGATGTTAGAGTGTCTTCACTGTTGCAGTCATGACTGTAGGGTTCTCCCCTGCCGGCAGGCAGTCCTCGGTCGGCCAGAATCCCAAAGTCTGGGTCCGGTGTCGGCTGTTCAGCTATGCTCCCTGACATCAGAGCGCCAGGAGTACAAAGCTGACAGCCGACGCCATGTTCTCCAGTTTTTCTTGCTCCAGATGTCAGAAGTTCCAAAATGAATAAGGTCCCATAACCTTTGCAAATACACCTCAGAAGAAGGGTGAAAAAAGGAACCACACAAAAGAAAAAATAAGAGGGGACAGGAGGGAGGGAAACCCAGACTGCAACAGTGAAGACACTCGAACATCTACATTTATGGTAAGTGTACACAACTGTACTATGTTCATCGTGTTTCACTGTTGGTCATGACTGCAGGGTAGAATCCCAAAGTAGAAAGAAAGGGAGGTGGTCATAAAGTAGAGGGGGCGGCTATAAAGCCCTGCAAGACTGCAGAAGCAAAGCCTGCCCTAGACTTAGAGTAGAGAGGTAGATTGTAGTGCTTGGAAAAAGTATGCACTGAACTCCAAGTTGCAGGTCTTTGGTAGGAACTCCCCTGAGGAAGGCAGCTGAAGTGGCAGCAGCTCTGGTAGAGTGAGTCCTTATACTCCCTGGGATTTGCTTTCCATGGTGTGAATAGCAAAATCTGATTCCATGAGCAATCCATTTAGAAATGGCTTTACCTTGGGAACTTGAAGCATAAGAAACAAACAATTGCTCTGATTTCCTGATGTCCTTGGTTCTGTCCAGGTAAAAACGTGGTTGTCTGTGTACATCCAAGGAATGCAAGATCCTTTCCCCTTTATTTTGAGGAGTGGGGAAAAAAGTTGGCAAGTGAATAGTTTGATTTAAAGCCACTTTGGAAACCACCTTAGGCATGAAAGTAGGATTAGTCCTTAAAGACACCCTGTCTTGATGAAAAATAATATATGGTTCCACAGCCATAAGAGCTTGCAACTCTGAAACCCTCCTGGCAGAGGTCAGAGCTAAATGGATGGCTGTCTTCCAAGATAAAAACTTGATGTCAGATGAGGCAGCAGGCTCAAAAGGAGGTAAGGTGAGCTTTTCCAAAACATAGTTGAGATCCCAAGCAGGAATGGGAGGAGATCTAGGGGGCCTTAAGTTCTTAGCTCCTCTGAGAAATTGTCTCATGAGCTGGTGGGAAAAGATAGGAGGGTCTGTATTATAATGAGCAGAAATAGCAGAGGCATGTATCTTTATGGAAGAGAAAGAGAGACCCTTATGTAAGAGGTCTGACAGGTAAAGTAAAATCTGAGGAATGTTAGGAATAAGAGGATCAGAATCCTGAGCCTGCATCCAGGAACAAAATCTTTTCCATTTTCCTGCATAAGACTTTCTAGTGCTAGGACGTCTGGCTTCTAAAATGACATCCATAACCTGCTTGGGTAGGAGAGAATGAATCAAAGATCCTGGATTAACCAGGCTGCCAGGCTGAGAGTTTTGACATGGGAGTGTAGAATCTGACCCTGGTGTTGGGACAGAAGGTTCGGAATCTGTGGTAAAACCCAGGGTGGCTCTAGACAAAGGTTTCTCAGTGTTGGGTACCAAAACTGTCCAGGCCAATTTGGGGCCAGCAAGATTATCATCTTGGGCTTGTCCTGCTTGATCTTTAGTAATACCCGTGGAAGAAGAGGAAGAGGCGGAAATGCATATCCCGACAGGTTTCTCCAACTGAATGATAGAGCATCCACTTTCCAAGCTTGATCGTGGAAAGTCCTGGCGCAAAAAATTTATAGTTGATGATTGAGGTGGGATGCAAAGAGGTCTATGTGAGGACATCCCCAGACTGCTGTAATCATCTTGAATATTTCGGAGTCCAACATCCATTCGTGTGGATCCGAAAGGTTTCTGCTCAGACTGTCTGCCAGGAAGTTTTGCTTCCCTGGTAGAAACTGTGCTTGAAGGTCCAGATTGCAAGCTAGGGCTGTGTTCCAAAGATCCATGGCTAGTCTGCAAAGGGGGTAGGAATGAGATCCCCCTTGCTTGTTTATGTACCACATAACTGTGGTGTTGTCTGTCTGTATCAGTAGTTGTCCTGGTTGTAGAAGATTCCTGAAGGCCAATAGAGATTTCTGAACGGCTAACATTTCCTTTAAATTGATATGCAGGTGCTTCTGATCCTTTGTCCAAAGGCCCTGCAGACAGTTGCCCCGAAAATGGGCTCCCCATGCATAATCTGAGGCGTCCGTGGTTAGAAACTGAGTGGCAGGAGGCAGACAGAAGGGTTTTCCTTTGTTTAGAGTACATGCCTTGGACCACCAAAGGAATTCCTTTTGAAGACAAGGCAGGACGGAGATCAGTATGTCTACACTGTGACAATGCTGAGACCATACACTTTTTAGGTACCACTGTATTTTCCTCATATGTAGTCTTGCATATGGTACGAGAAGGATGCAGGAGGCCATGTTACCCAGAGCCTGCAGGAATCTCCTTGCAGATAGCCGAGTTGTAGTTGCCAAGGTTTTGAAAGTTGAAGCCACTGTAACTGTTTTTCATATGTCAGAAATGCCATCTGGGTTGTTGTGTTTAGAGAAGCGCCCAGAAAAATTATCTGTTGTGAGGGTGTCAAATTTGACTTATGTTTACAGTGAATCCCAGGAACTTGAGAAGATTCTGAACAAACTGTAGATGCTGGAGTAAGACATCCTTGCTGTCTGCCTGAATAAGACAGTCGTCCAGATAAGGGTAAATTTGAATTCCCTTGAGTCTGCAAAAGCTACTACTGGAGCCAGGCACTTGGTAAAGACCCTGGGCGCAGTAGACAATCCAAAGGGCAGCGCAGAGAATTGGTAGTGCCTCGATCCTGCCTTGAACCCGAGGTATTTTCTGCATTCCTGTCAGATGGGAATGTGTAAATATGCTTCTTTTAAATCCAAAGTTACCATCCATGCATTTTTGGTCAGCATTGGTAGTAGCTGCTGTAGAGTAAGCATCTTGAATTTTGGTATCTCTAGAAAAGTGTTCAAGACTGACAGATCCAGAATGGGTCTCCATGAATTTTGCTTCCTGGGGACTAGAAAGAGCCTTGAGTAAAAACATTGTCCCATGTGGAACTAGTTCTATGGCTTTCATAGCCAAGAGAGCTTCCACCTAGTTTAATGCCTCCGACCATTGATGTTTTGGAAGATCTGGCCATCCGCTTGGCCTTGGTGGGGTATGAAAATGGAATTTGTAACCTCTTGAAACCACATCCAGAACCCACTTGTCTTGGGTTATATGAGTCCAATTTAGATGAAAAAGAGAAAGTTTTCCTCAGAGAGGGGCTTCCAGGCAAGAAGTTCCTGCAGCCCAACAGAGGGAGTCATTGAGTCTGTTTTCTATGAGCTTGCGACCTGTCTTCTCCTCCCCTAGGGGTGGAAGCAGTCCACTGTCTTGGTCTATAAGAGGCTTGCGTTTGAGGCCTACCTCGGGGGCATCTATATCTACCCCTCTGAGGCCTGTCTGAGTTGGGAAAGGACCAATTTTTTGTAGGCCAATTCCTGCTAAATCTGGGTGGCTGTACTTGTAAGAAATCTTTAACTGTTTGCATGGACTTTGCCTTGTCCTCCATCTTTTTAATCACCTCTTCAGCTTTAGATCCAAACAAAACATTATGCTGAACAGGGGCATCCAATAATTTAGCCTTTACCTGATCTGGCAAATTTTGTTCCTTTAACCATGCATGCCTTCTAATTACTGTGTCAGAGGCAGCAGCCCTACAAGAAGCCTCCAAGGCATCAAATCCACAGTGTAAACTATGCTTCCCAACTTGTTCAGTGGCATGCAATAAGTCATGTAGTTCCTTATCATCTGCACAGGCGGAAAAGGAAGTTAGCTTTTGCTTTAAAATAGACAGGAGAAATTGCTGGTATTTCAGCATATGAAACTGACAGTTTAAAGCCCTAATAGATAAGCAGAAGTGTACACTTTTTTGCCCCATCTTTCTAAAGATCTGGAATCCTTCTCAGTGGGAATAGGGTTTTTAGCAGAAGCGGCCTTAACGCCCTTAGGACCATGAGAAATGGTTTCAGGGTCAGCAGTAGGGTTCTTGAATAAAAACTGGTGGGAATCAGGAACCCTATAGTATCTGTCTGGCTTAACAGGAGCTGGAGGAAAAGAGTCAGGAGTTAAGTTAGCCTCTGAAAAAGCATCATCCACAATATCCAAAATAGGAGGAATAGCCAGGGGCCTATGTTGGGGTAGGAGAAGAAAATCCCTTAGTCTTTTCTTAGATTCCGAGTACTCCTGTCCTACCCAGTGGAAATGTTCCCTCATTTCATGCAAAGTTTCCCCAAAAGAGAAATCCTCAGGGGGAGAAGCTGAAGGAATGGATTCCTCAGCATCAGAATCCTCATAAGGAGGGAAAGACTATTCCTGGTCAGAAGAAGAAACAGAAGCCTGATCAGAGGAGTCATAATAAACTTCCTGCCTTGGCCTTTTATCTGGAGGGGGATGTGAACCCCTATTCATAGTAAGTAAGTCCTCCGCCATTTTAAGTAACTGTTTCTGAGACTTGGGAGCCGGATCAGAAGAGGCCTGGGTTGCAGTCTTTGATTTGGAAGGTGTCTTTGCCTTTGTCTTTGGCTTTGCCTTTATAAGAAGCTGAGTAGGCCTGAAAACCCCTTCGGAAGCCGGTACCTGCACAGCGGCTCCGGACCCATCCGAAGGAGCATTGTCCAAAGGTCCAACTGAAATATTCAAAGGCCTGGTTGGCTCCTCGTGGGAGTCCGTTTCGGCTATTGGTTCCGAAATGGCCGACGACAGGGGCTGCAAAAGCACCTCACTGACAACGGCCGAACCTGAAGCTGGCTCCGCTTTTGCGATATCGTCTGATTTGGACCTCGGAGGCCTGTCTTTGTCCTTGCGTTGTTTGTGAACTCCGGTAGCCGGAACCGTATCAGACGACATTTTGTAATTAAAACGCCTACCGAAGTAATGAAAAGCAAAATCGTACCTTCGTTTAATAGTACGTTGATTGAATCTAGCACAAAACCGACAACTAGCTACGTCTTGGTCAGGGCCTAAACAAGGAATACAGTAAGAATGAAAATCCTTATGAGGTATTTGCTTCCCACATGAAATACAATTATTAACTTTTTCTGACATCGGACTGGAGCAAGAAAAAAGTTTCCCCAACGGGGTACTTAGCTTTGAGTAGGAGAAGTCAGTCTTCGGACTGAAGTTTGATTAGAAAAAATTGTCAGGAGTCAGCCGACCGGCACTTGCGAACTGCTATCACCGCACGGCAAGAAAGACTGGAGAACATGGCGTCGGCTGTCAGCTTTGTACTCCTGGTGCTCTGACGTCAGGCAGCATGGCTGAACAGCCGACGCTGGACCCAGACTTTGGGATTCTGGCTGACCGAGGACTGCCTGCCGGCAGCGGAGAACCCTACAGTCATGACTGCAACAGTGAAACATGATTAACATCGGAGATGGATGTTTACTTCAGCTCACATTCTCCAAACTCTCGAGCCAGGCTCTACCCATAATGCTCCCCTCAAAGATTACCTCAGATAGAGTTTGCCAAGGAGTGGCAGTCAGAAGTGAGAGGTCAAAAATACATGAAAATTAGATTAACTGAGGCCAAATATGAGTCCTTAAAGGAAAGCTAGCCAAAGTCTAAATTCGGTCTACTAAGAGTCTCAGGGTGGGGGACAGGGGGGGGGGTGTCAAGGATTGGTGAAGATCGACAACACAGATGAAACGTTATGGTAAGACATAACTTCTTTATCTGATGTTGTCAATCTACACAGAGTACCCAGCTACTTAAGCCTCGGGAGGTCTCACGAAGAATATTCCTAAGCATCATACAGTCAAAGGATGCTTGTCCCCTTCAGACCTGATCCAATTTGTAATGAGTGATGAAGGTATGATGAGAAGACCAAGTGGCTGCTGCAAAAATGTCATCTAAAGAAGCTCTGGCATGAAAGACTGCAGAAGTAGCTACTGTTCTTATAGAATGGGCTTGAATTGTTTTTGGGAGCTGGAGTCTTTTAGAATGATAAATGAAGGTGATGCAGTCTCTAAGCCACTTGGCCAAGGTAACCTTAGAAACTGGGTTACCTAGATGGAGAGAAAATGCCACAAAAAGTTGGTTTGATTTTCTAAATAATTTAACCCTGTGAAGATAAAAACATAGTTGCATGTGCAAGTCAAGAAGATGGAGGGCATATTCTCCCTTGTTCGAAAAATTTGGGAAGAAGACTGGTAGATGTAAAGTCTGATTAATATTAGTTTCGGATACAACCTTGGGCAAAAAGGAAGGACTGGTTTGAAGTGTAACTCTATCTTTATGAAAAAGTAAGTATGGAAGTTGAAACGCTTCTGGAAGAAATGACAGCCACCAAAAATAGGGTTTTCCAGGACAGATATTTTAAGTCACAAGTTGCCAGTGGTTCAAGTCAGGGCCTGAAGGACCATAGTTAAATCCCAAGGAGGGAGAGGTTCTTTAAATGGATCTCTTAGCATTACAACACCTTTTAGGAATGCTTTACACAGTTTGTGTGACATCAGAGGAGTATCTTCCAGTCCTGTATGGAAGTTTGAAATTGCAGCTAGATGCACTTTAATCATTGACGTAGAGGACCTTGACTGGTGAAGTAAAGCTAAATAATTTAATACCTTGTGGAGAGGACTTCAATATGGATCCTTTTCCATTGTTTAGAGCCCATCTAGCAAATTTTACCATTTGCTTTGGTATAATTTCCTTGCAGACAATTTGTGGTGACTGATAATAATCTGTGGGACAGGTGAGGAAAGAGAAGGATGCCTGGCAATCATGGGAACTGGAAAAGCCACGCAGAGAGCTTGAGGTTTTGGAGATTCAGATGCACCATGCCCTCCAGATGAGACAGTAGATCTGGAACTGGGTCCAGAATCCATGGTTTCCTAATTACATGAGGCCACGGGAAGGGAAAGCAAACTTGTCAAGGCCAGAAGGGGACAATGAGGATTATTGAGTTTTCCGTTGTCACAGTGGCTTGGGGCTGGGGGAGAATGAAATGATGACCCACAAGAATCTGGCTGGAGTGTAGCCACCACAACAGGTCATGGTTGCAATGACTGGTAATCAGAATTAATTGAGACATTGGTTGGTAAATGAGAGATCATTGGGACGCTAGTAGCCATTATAATATCCGCAAGTGATATCTTGCCATTGGGACACTAGTAGTCATTATAATATCAGCAAGTGATATCTTGCCAAGGGGACTAGCTTGATTGCTGCTGCCATGGAGCTTAAGGTTTGAAGAACTAATTTTGCTGGAACCTTGTCATTGTGTAGCAATTGACCGACCTGAGATCTTATAAGTTGTAGCCTTTCTGCAGAGAGAGATGCAATTCCCAAAGCAGGTGGGCTCCAATGAAGTTCAGTTTTTGAGTGGGTTGAAGTGCAGACATTTCGAAATTTATAGTTATTCCCAGAGAGGTATGGTGTAATCTCTTGCCCATTCTAATTGGCACGTGATGGCAGAAGTGAGGAGCCAGTAGTCAAGATACGAAATACTCAAAACCCTTGTAGTCTTAGATGACCTGCTACCACTACCATGGATTTGTTACACACCCTGGGGGCTGTGGTGAGTCCAAAGGGCAGTGCTCTGAATTGTAAATGACTGGCTCGCAGCTGGAAGCACAAAAATCTCCTGGAGCTGTTTTCCATTTTTATGTGGTAGTAAGTGTCTTGGAGGCCAACAGAGCACATCCACTCGTCCTTTTCCAGAAATGGAAGTATCAACTGAACCGTAACCATCAGGAATTTGGTTTGTTGAACTGCCTTGTTTAATTGGTTGAGATCCAAGATGCGTCTCCAGTCCCCTGTTTTCTTGGGCACTAAAAAGAATCCTGAGTGAAATCTGCATCCTTTCTAGTCTGATGGGACTTTCTGGATGACTCATTTGCTTAGCAGTTTTTGAATTTCTAAAACTGCTGCTTCCCTGAGACTGGGCGGTAGGTCAGAGTTTTTTTCTGGGGCTTTGGAGGTTGTGATAGAGGAATTTGGTAACCTCTGGATATGATTCCCTGCACACATTTGTCCATTGTTAACATTTGCCAGGTAGATTGGTGCAGAGAAAGTCATCCCCCCCGACTACCTCCAGAGGCGGGTAATCGGGCACCCATTCAGGGGTGCTGGAAGGAAGCTCCAGAGAAGGTCTCTCTGAATCCCTGATTTTGTGGTCCATTTTTGCCTCTGAGGCGGTGTCCCTCACTGTTTCCCCCTCTGCCCCGGGGAAAGTTTTTGCCTTGTGAAACCTAGAAAGGCCCTCTGCATTTTTTAAACTATAGTCTCCCACTTCTCTGGTTCCTAGAACAAGGTCTTTGAAGAGTGGAGAAATATATGCCAATGGCAGAAAGGGTCTTACCGTCCTTTTCACATATGACTAGGGTATCTATCTTACCTTGGGACAAAACACGGAAGATCCATCAAACAGAGCATTGATGAATGACACTAAGTGGCTCGGCAAATTTCCACAAGTGCATCCAGGAATGTCTTCTAATGACTATGCCTGAACCCACTGCCCTAGTTCATCCCTTCAGCTGCATGAGCAATAAGCCTTGTGTACGAGTTAGAAATTGCTTTTAGGGTTGCAAGCTGAGAAGTAATTATCTTGTACCCCTTCAGCCACTGCTCCTTCGAGGTTATCTGAAAGCTCCCTGATCACATCCCTCTGCAGTCTTGTAAAGTGCGCCATACAATCCAAGGACCTTATGGCAAAGGCTGATGTAAAAGCGCTTTCCAAATCTATCCAAAGTCTTAAGACTCCTTGTTAGGAGGATGTATAGTAAGACTTTCCTCAGCAAGTTCCTTTCTGGTGGCTGCCGCTACCACCATGACATCAATGGGAAATCCTTTGGCCCAATGTGGTTCCTCTTTAGGGGCTGATAATACTCGATCAGGTCTCTTAGGGATTGGCTCTATGGCGTCAGGCATCTTCCACACCCACTAAGCGATCAATTTAATGAGATCGTCAGTGGGTGGAGAGAACCAAGAAGTAGAGGGTTGAGCACGAAACACCTCCAGGTACACTAATTCTAATGAGGAAGGTTGGGAGGAGGACCACACACCCCTCTGTTTCAGGATTTCTAGGATGTCACCGAAGGAAACCACCAGGGGGTGACCTGGGGGAACCTTCCCCTTGAACAAAATCAGTATCTTCAGTGAAAAACTCCTACAGAGAGTCTAAGTGCTTCCTCTTGCACTTTATTTTCGCAGGAACTTCCTAGGGGGGGGTGCTCCCGTGAAGTATCCGAAGAAGAGACTACCAAGGTAGATGTTACCGGAAACTTTTGTATTTCCTGTCCTGTGAGTAAAACTGATGGTAGCTCAGGTTGAGGGGATACCAAAATCTGTCCTAACAAGGATGGCACACACCGTGAATCTCCAATAGACAATGCCCTCTCCATAATCCAGAATGCTGGACCCCCCCCCCTCCCATACAGGGATGGAAGCCCAGAACTGAAAAAGACTCCTTCAGAACCAGGGTCACACCCCCGCACTGAGGAAGCCACCTCTGGAGCAGAAGCCTGGGTCGACTCTGCAAAGGCCAAGGCACCAAGAGACATGAAGGTTCCAAAGAGATTGAAAAGATTCCATGCATCTCAGACCAGACCACAGAGTCTCGACCCCGGGAGGTCTCCAGAGCCAAAAGCTCGGAGCAACTCAAAGCGGTCCTCGGAACTGGAAACAAAGATGCTACCGGAATCAAGACAGTCGGAGCTGGGTGAGTTAGGATCAGGGCCTCACAAGGCTCAGCAAAAGTTGGAGGGGGATGTACGAAGAACGGTTCTGACACTGGTGTGGCTCGAAACAGAGGGCAATCCTCTCACCACCAACTAACAAACAGATGCAGTGGAAGGGTCTCACTTCCACAAAAGGAGAGTCTTTAAATGGGTCCACAGATGGGTAGTAGGATGTTCTTGGGAGTGGAGGCAGCCCCAATTTCTTCTGTATCAATATATCAGTAGGTACCAAGAAAGAAGCGGTCTGCTCCAAAGTCAATTTAGTGGTACTAGCAATAGTTAGTGTAGACAAATCTTCTGGTACCAAGGAAGGTCTAGCTATTTTCCTTGATGGTTCTAAGGACTTTGGAACAGAGGAAGTCCTTTTCTTTGAGGCGGGAGAAGAAGAGGAAGACTATGAAGTAGCAACTATCTCTCTGGACTCAGAAATGGCCTAGTTAAATCCAGTTTTAAGTAGTCCTTTTAATATTAATTTGTTCTTCCTTTCCATTAAAGTATGGGTAGAAAATCAGTGACAAATCGCACAGTTCTCCTGCAAATACATCTTGCCAAAGCAAAACACACACAGGGTATTGTTATGGGACAAGACCAGCTTATTAAAATGTATATTAATTTCAGCTTATTAATAATGCTATAATAAAAAAAGCAAATATAATTTGTATGCAGGGCTGGGAAAAATACAGCTTCATAAGTCACAGTATTATTGTTCATTTTAAACTGCATTCTTTTAGTATGTAAAAAGAGAGAATAGTACGTGTTGCATAAAGTGAGGCATGTAGCTATACAAAAAGGAATAAGTTAGCCTGACTCCTGTGTTGTTGCTAAAGCAGGTTTGAAACATCCAAGGTCAAAAACAAGACCCTTTGGAAGCAGATGAATCATGTATAGGAAAGTGTTCACGTTACGTCTAAAGCGAAATCACGAGGAATGAAAACATTTGCAAAGTTTTCTATAGGACAAAGTCATTATAACATCATGAAAAGTACAGTTGTGTACACTTACCATAAATGTAGATGTTAGAGTGTATTCACTGTTGCAGTCATTACATTTGGGTAATCTGCTGGCAGGTTGCCCTCAGTCAGCCCGATTAACAAATTCTTGGGTCCTGCATCAGTTGATGTCCCTTCTGCCATGAAGTCAGGTCGTCAGTGGTATAAAACATGCAGCCGACGCCATTACATCAGTTTTTCTTGCCCCAGATGTCAGGTGCCCCCCCCCAAATGGGGAGCAAATAAAATTAAAAACACAAGAAATATACCTCCAATCCCAAAAGCAAATACACCAAAAGGGCTTTTAAGCATAGTGAAAGAAAGTAGAGGTATAGCCAAAGAAAAATAGGGGGCTGGAGGGAGGGTAACCAGGACTGCAACAGTGAATACACTCGAACATCTACATTTATGGTAACTGTACTATGTTCTTCGTGTTTCACTGTTGCAGTCCTTACATTTGGGTAGATTCCCAAAGCTATGGTTGGGTGGAGGGAATTATACAGCATTAGGACCAGCTATAAGGCCCTGCAGGGCAGCAGTGGCAAAGCCAGCTCTGGGTTTAGAGAAAAGTGGTAAACGGTAATGTTTGGTGAACGTATGAACTGAGCTCCAGGGTAGCATAATGCCCTGGTAGGAACACCTCTGAGAAAGGCTGTAGAAGTAGATGCAGCCCTGGTGGAATGGGATCTGATCCCCGAGGGATAATTTTTCCATGGTGCATATAGCAGAAATGAATACAATGGCTTACCCATTTGGAAATGGTTTGCTTTGAAATAGCCTTTCCCTCTGCCCCTACAGCAAATGCCACCAGCAGTTGTTCAGATTTAGATTTTGTCCTGTTTAAGTAAAATCTAAGCTGTCTGTGTACATCCAATGAATGCAGAATCTGCCCCCCTTGTTCTGTGGATTGAGAAAGAAAGTTGGCAAATGTATGGTCTGATTAAGAACCACACTGGATACCACCTTAGGCATGAAGGATGGATTGGTCCCAAGAGATACTCTGCCCGCATGAAAAATGATGAAAGGCTCCACTGCCATAAGAGCCTGTAATTCAGAAATCCTTCTAGCTGAAGTGACTGCTAAAAGGAAAGCTGTCTACCAGGAGAGAAATTTTAAGTCTGCAGTAGCAGCTGGCTAGAAAGGAGGGAGAGTGAGCTTCTCTAGTACAAAACTGAGGTCCCAGGCAGGGTTTGGAACTCTCATGGGTGGTAATAAGTTTTTGGCCCCTCTGAGATGCTGCTTTAGCAGTGGATGAGAGTAGAGGGGAGGTTCTGTGTTGTAATGAGCTGAAATGGCTGAGGCATGGATTTTTATGTATGAAAAGGACAGGCGCTTATGAAGCATCTCAGTTAAGTATTGTAAAATCTGAGGAATGTTGGGCACTGCTGTGCTTATCCCTTGAGATTGATTCCAGGTACAGAACCTTTTCCATTTGTCAGCATAAGATTTTCTAGTACTAGGCCTTCTCGCCTCCAAAATGACATCCATCACAGGTTTGCTGAGGAATGCTAAGGGTGAATTTAGGTGATTAGCTACACTGCAAGATTCAGAGTTTGGAGCAGAGTGTGCATTTGGTTGTTCTGCTGAGACAGTAAGTAAGGTGTCTGAGGCAGGAGCCACGGTGGAAGGTGCGACACATTGGTAGGAGTGGGTACCAGTGTTGGCGAGGCCACTCTGGTCCAATCAAAATCATTTTTGGTTTGTCCTGTTTGACTTTTAGTAGAACTTTGGAAAACAGAGGCAGAGGGGGAAAGGCATAGACTGATAGGTTTTTCCAGCTGAAGGAGAGAGCATCCACTTTCCAGGCTTTTTTGTGTTGAGTTCTTGTGCAAAATTTGTCCAACTGATAGTTCTAGGGTGAGGCAAAAAGATCTATGTCTGGGCTCCCCCATTTGCATGTCAACATGTTGAAAATCTGTGGTTCCAGTTTCCATTCGTGTGGGTCCATGAGATTTCTGCTTAGTTCGTCTGCCAGAGTATTCAGCTGTCCTGGCAGGAATTGAGCTTGTAGTTGTACTTGATACATCAAGGCCGTGTTCCACAAGGTTCCAGTTTCCATTCGTGTGGGTCCATGAGATTTCTGCTTAGTTCGTCTGCCAGAGTATTCAGCTGTCCTGGCAGGAATTGAGCTTGTAGTTGTACTTGATACATCAAGGCAGTGTTCCACAATGCCATGGCTAGTCTGCAAAGGGGGTAGGAGTGTGTACCCCCCTGCTTGTTTATGTACCACATAACCGTGGTGGTGTCTGTCGTTATCATTAATTGTCCCGGAAGAAGGTAGTCCTTTGAAGGCTGTCAGTGCATTCTGTACAGCTAGCATTTCTTTTTGATTGCTATGAAGGTGCATTTGATTTGGGCTCCATTTGCTTGACTGCACTTTCCTGCCAGATGTGCCCCCCAAGCATAGTCTGATGTGTCTGTAGTTAGGGTTTGGGCGGCAGGGGGTGGTGTGAATGGCAGTCCCTTGTTTTGGTGGCAGGCCTCTGCCCACCATAGGAACTCTAGTTGCAGGCAAGGTATGACAGGAATCATTGTTTCCAGGCTGTGACAATGCTGACTCCATAGACTTTTTAAGTACCACTGAAGTTTCCTCATATGCAGTCTTGCATATGGAATTAGAAGAATGCAGGAGGCCATGAACCCCAAGGCTTGCAGTACTTGCCTTGCGGAAAGCAGGGATTTTGTGGCCACCTGTTTGAAGTAAGTCACCAAATGAATTTGCTTCTCTGGCGTAAGGAAAGCCATCTGGGCAGTTGTATTCAAGCTTGCACCCAGGAATGTAATTTTTTGAGAGGGTACCAATTGTGATTTCTTTTTGTTTATATAGTGTACCCTAGACAAGTTAGAACCCTTTTTACAAATGCCAGGTGGTTTAGAAGAGTGTCCTTATTTTCTGCTTGAATTAGACAATCGTCCAGGTATGTGACTATTTCTTTGCCTGCAAAATGCAATTACTGGAGCCAGGCACTTTGTAAAGACCCTGGGCGCAGTAGATAAGCCAAAGGGCAGTGCAGAGAACTGACAATGCAAGTAGCCTGCTTTGAAGCAAAGGTATCTTCTGCAAGATTCCCTGATTGGGATATGCAGGTAAGCCTCTTAAATCTAGAGTTGCCAAACAGGCATCTTTGCCTAGCACAGGAAGTAACTGGTGAAGAGTCAGCATCTTGAATTTTGGAATGTCCAGAAAGGTGTTTAGAGTAGATAATTCCAGGATTGGATGCCATGATTTGTCTTTTCTGGGTAACAGGCAAAGTCTTGAATAGAAACCTTGTCCCTTTTCCTCTTCTGGTACTGGTCGAATAGCCCCCATGCTCATGAGGGAAAGTACTTGTTTCGGGGCCTCTGCCCACTGATTTGGGGGCAGGTCTGGCCATCCGTTTGGAATTGGCAACGTGTGGAAATGAAATCTGTATCCCTGGGATACTATATTTAAAACCCATTTGTCCTGGGTTATAAATTGCCAGCTTCTTGCATGAAGAGCCAGTTTTCCCCCCAAAGGGGCAGCTAAAATGTAAGTGCTTGGTAAGTGTAAAGGGAAGTCATTGAGACTGCTTACCATAGGGGGGTTGTCTTGTTGTTTCTGGATTTGGAAGAGGAGGCACCCCACTGTTTTGTTCTGAAAGTCCCTTGTGACTGAAACCTGGAGCCTTTGGAATGTCTGGGTTTGGCTTGAGTGGCTCTCAAAGGAACTGGAAAAGACCAGTTCTTAGTAGGCCAGTGCCTACTAAATCTTGGAGGTTGCACTTGTAAGAAATCTTTTACAGTTTGCATAGATTTAGCTTTATCTTTCATCTTTTTTAAAACTTCTTCAGCCTTATTACCAAAGAGACTATCCTGTTGTAAAGGAGCATCCAACATTTTTACTTTAACATGATCAGGCAGATTTTGCTCTTTGAGCCAAGCATGCCTTTTTAGCACAGACCCAGTTACAGCAGCCCTGCAAGAGGCCTCCAAAGAATCAAAACCACATTGCAAAGTATGTTTTCCAACTTGTTCAGCTGAATGCAATAAATCCTGTAAATCTTTGTTTTCCACACTGTGAGAAATTAACATCATTTTCTGTTTAAGCAGTCCCATGATATGTTGTTGATATTTTAGCATATGAAATTGACAGTTTAAAGCCCTGGTTGCCAAGGTTGCATAAGTATAAACCTTTTTACCCCATCTACCCAATGCCCTGGAGTCTCTATTAGAAGGGGTAGGATTTTTAGCAGTAGAATCCTTAATGCCGTTGGGTCCCTGAGAAATGGTTTAAGGGTCCGCAACAAGATTTTTGAAAAATAATTTGTGGGAGTCAGGAACCCTGTAGTATCTGTCTGGCTTACAAGGGGCCGGAAACAGGGAATCAGGGGCCATACTGGATTCTGAAAACACATCAACAATGTCTAGAACAGGAGGAATAGCCAAAGGCCTATTCTGAGGAAGAAGGAAATCCACAAGTCTCTTTTGATATTCAGAGAAGTCCTGATTTTCCCAGTGGAAAGGTTCCCTTAAGGTATGTAAAGTTTCCCCAAAAGAATAATTCTCAGGGGGAGAAGCAGAAGGAATGCAATATTCTGCATCAGAGTCCTTATAAGTAGGTATAGACAATTCCTGTTCAATAGAAGAGTTAGAAGAAATGGAATCCTGTTCAGAAGATTCATAATCAATGTCTTGCCTAGGCCTCTTAGAAGGGGGAGTTGGCTACCCCTGATTAGAGTAATTAAATCTTCAGCCTTTTTGATCATTTATTTTTTAGGCATAGGGGCCTGCACATGTGGCCCAGGCGTTTGTTTTTTTAGGCATAGGTCGAGATTTTGGCCTTAGTTTTGAAGATGGCATCGGTTTAATATACAAATCTGTCGGCCTGAAAACACCCTCAGAAGCCGGTGCCTGCACAGTGGCTCCGGACCCATCCAAGGTACAATAATCCTCGGATTCCACAATTGAAGCATCTCACGGCATACCGGACACCGAATGGGTCTCAGTAGAGGCCTGCGAATCAGAAGTAGCCGGTATCAGGGGCTGCGAAAGCTCCTCACTGAGTACTGGCAACTGGCTTAGGAGAAGCGTTGTCGGTAGTTTTGGACCTCAACGGCCAGTTTTTTTAGGTATTCAAGTAGTCGGATTGCTAACCGAAGACATTTCTGGATAATTAAAGCGTGAGCCAAAATATTTAGAAGCAAAAATGTACCGTTTGTTAGTGTGTTGATTAAATAAAGCACAAAACCGACAGCAAGGTACATTATGGGCAGGGCCTAGGCAAGAAATACAGTACAAATGAAAATCCTTATGAGGTATTTGCTTCCCACAAGTAATGCAATTATTAACTTTTACTGACATTGGTAAGGAGCGAGAAAAAGCTTCCCCAACGAGGTACTTAGCTTTTTAGTTGAAGACTTCAGATCTGAAACCCGAAAACGAAAATTTCAGGAGTCTGCCGACCGGCACTTGCGAACTGCTTTTGTTTAGGGCAACGCACGGCAAGAAAGACTGATGTAATGGCGTCGACTGCATGTTTTATACCCCTGATGACCTGACGTCATGGAAAAAGGGACAGCAACCGATACAGGACCCAAGACTTTGTTAATCAGGCTGACTGAGTGCAACCTGCCAGCAGATTACCCAAATGTAATGACTGCAACAGTGAAACACAAAGAACATCTGCATGAGCAGTTTGATAAGAAAATGTATAAAATTACAGTTTTTGTATGTAAAGTGAGAATGCTTCATCAAGAATTATGAAGAATAACTCCCAGGGCTGTAAGAATAAAATTTCTGTTTGCACATCCTGAAGTGTTGTTCCTGACTAGAGGCATACAAGGTAAATTCTTAATGTTATTTATGATTAACAATTTGGTGCCGTTCGCTGTATCTGAACTTTGGTATTGCTGCAGGGCAGTTCTGGAATAGGGCCCATCACTGATTTTCTGTGAATTCCACACTGCCTTGCATGGAATAGTCAGACTCAGACGTGCAGCTATTCAGGGTGTGCAAACATACTAGCCTTGGCAGGGAAATTATTTTGTAAGGGAAAAGAGTTGGTTTGTGTTTTTGTTTTTCTTCCTTTCTCTCTTTTAGACAATTTTAGCAAAATGTAGAATAAGTGAATGACTGTGTTTGTAGAATAAATGCATAACTATGTTTGTAGTACAAGTGCATGACTGTGTTTTTGCTTGACTGAGTGGTTGTAAGATATACAAGTAATAGTGGGAGGAACCCACAGAGGATAATAATCCTCCAGTAGCTACTGTACCCCACCCCCGTATGTACCGGTACGGGTGGCTCCTGTACAAGATTCTACGGTTTCTTAGACCTCTGCATTTTTTTGAGCACAAGGTCAGCATGGTACTGTTGCATCTCAACTTAGTTCGGCTGTTAGCTCTCATCTTTAGAACAGCATCTGCAGTTGATAAGTTTTTTTCCTTTCTTCTTCCTATCATTCTCAACAAGCTTCTACCTTTCCAACAGGAGCACTAGTGTTTGACACTCCTGTGGCTCATCACAAGCGCTCACATGATAGGGTGGGACAGGCTATTGCCTCTGTGGAAGATTTTTTTGGGGGGCACCTTTAAAAAAAAAAAATTGGGGGGGGGGCTAATGCTGATTTGCATACGATGTCTAAATGCTTTCTAATTGAAAGAAGAGAAAAAAAAAACATTCATAAATGTTTAAGGAGAAATAGAGAAAAAAAAACTATTACAACCCTACTTTTGACAGATTTAAACCAGATGCTTCGGAAAGTTACTCCAATAAAATATGAACGCAGTTACTTAAAAAGGCTACAATAAATTTTATTCCCACAGGAAATGCACTAATAAATAAAAGGATAGCACTGGTAAATTACATAAGTGTGTCAGGCATGTAGGCAAAATAAAGAAAAAGCCCCTGCAGATTGAGTCATCTTAAAGCAGTGTTTACTAAACATTTAGAAATGCCAGATTCAAATGAACAAGCTAAACCAGCTATTGCAGCTGCCTTCATGCAGGGTTTGCAAACCCTTTACAAAAATCAAATGAAACAAGTGCTTAAAGACTGGCAGGAAAAAGACAAAGTCCATACTAAGTGCTGCAAATCACTGTACTGACTATGACAGGGTAATAAAACAAAAATAAATCTTAATCCCTTTTCTGCCACTACATCAAAAAGGACCCTATGTTAAAGTAAAAATAAATGCAAAGCCAGTTCTATTCTTGGTAAAACTGGCAACACTAGGTCTGCATTAAAAGTTACTTCAGACAGTTAAATACCAGTATAAAAACAAAGTAAAGGCAGTTGGTGTAACAAATGCTACTGTTACGTATCCTGTTTCAGAACCCATCCCCATTTCTTTAGGTCTGAGTGAAGAAAAGCATTCTTTTCTTTTGAGTACTACTGCACCAGTAAACCTACTCCTATTGCCATCCTAATAAATAGAACCATTAAGGAAGGATCCATCCCTGCCATCTGGAAAATCTCACACATCATCCCCTTACACAAGGGTGGTAACTCCAATGACTATTCTATCGGCCCATAGCCCTTCTAGCCACCTTAGCAAAAATAATGGAAAAATGCACTCATCATCAGCTAATAGGCCATCTCACTCAACACAACATGCTAGCCAAAAGCCAACATGGCTTTAGGCCATACCATAGTACCACTACTGCCCTCTTAACGTTTACTGACACCATTAATAGAAAAGTACAGTTGTGTACCTGCCATAAATGTAGATGTTTGAGTGTATTCACTGTTGCAGTCATTACTCTTGGGTTATCCTGCTGGCAGGCTACCCGCAGTCGGCCAGAATTCCAAAGTCTAGGTCCGGCGTCGGCTGCTATCGCCTCTTCCCTGATGTCAGTGCGCCAGGGGTATAAAAGATGTAGCAGACGCCATTTTCTTCAGTTTTTCTTGCCCCAGATGTCAGGTGCCCCAAATAGGTAGGCTGAAAAATATAGCAACAAGAAATGCATACACAAATCTAACATTTCCTTCATCTACAAGCAAATACACCAAAAAGGTTGTATAGTATAGAGAAGTGCAGATAAGTCCCAGCAAAGAGAAGGGGGATGGTGGGTGGCTAACCTGGACTGCAACAGTGAATACACTTGAACATCTACATTTATGGTAGGTACACAACTGTACTATGTTCATCATGTTTCACTGTTGCAGTCATTACTCTTGGGTTGAATCCCAAAGCTGAGGATGGGTGGCTGGGCTAAATAGGATTAGGAGAGGCTATGAGGCCCTGCAGAACTGCAGTGGCAAAGCCTGCTCTGGGTAGAGGGGCAAGTGGTAGTGCTTTGTAAATGTGTGCACTGAACTCCAGGTTGCAGCCTCTAAGATTTATTTGGTTGGTACTCCTCTGAGGAAGGCTACTGAAGTGGCTGCTGCTCTGGCGGAATGAGGACTAATGCCCATAGGCACTGATTTGCCATGTTGAGAATAGCAGAAATGGATGCAATGGCCTATCCATTTAGAAATAAGTCAGTTTTGAAACAGCCTTTCCTTGTGATCCTGCAGCATATGACACTAAAAGTTGCTCAGTCTTTCTGAAAGCTGTAGTTCTGTCCAAGTAGAAGCGTAACTGCCTGTGCAAGTCCAAGGAATGCAGAATTCTCTCACCCTTGTTCTGTGGATTTGGGTAAAAGGTAGGCAAGTGAATGGTTTGATTGAGGGCCACACTGGACACCACCTTAGGCATAAATGTAGTGTTTGTCCTCAGAGAAACCCTGTCTGGATGAAAAATGATAAAAGGTTCCACAGCCATAAGTGCTTGTAACTCCAAGACTCGCCTTACAGAGGTTATGGCTAGGAGCAGAGCTGTTTTCCAGGATAAGAATTTAATAGCCGCTGTTGAGACTGGCTCGAAAGGAGGCAGTGTGAGTTTTTCCAAAACATAATTGAGGTCCCAGGCCGGAATTGGTGCTCTCCTTGGAGGCCTAATGTTTTTGGCCCCTCTGAGGTACTGCCTTATTAAAGGATGAGAAAAGATAGGTAGTTCCATATTGTAATGTGCAGAAATGGCAGAGGCATGAATCTTAACTGATGAGAAAGAAAGGCCTTTGTTTAGCATCTCAGTTAGGTATTGCAAAATCTGAGGAATATTTGGTACAGACATGTCAATGCCTTGGTCCTGGTTCCAAGCACAGACTCTCTTCCATTTTTCTGCATAAGATTTTCTGGTACTAGGCCTCCTGGCTTCCAAGATAACATCCATAACAGCTTTAGAAAGAGGAGTTTTCTGAATGGCTACATTATCCACCATGCTGCCAGAGTTAAGGTCCTGAGTTGGCTGTGCAGGATCTGATTGTTTTGTTGGGTCAGCAAGTGAGAAGTTTGAGGCAATATCCATGCTGGACCTTGAGACAAGCTCTTTAGGATTGGGTACCAGTGCTGGCGTGGCCAGTCTGGTGCAATCAGAATCATTTTTGGCTTCTCTTGTCTGACCTTTAGGAGTACTCTGGGAAGGAGAGGCAGTGGGGGAAAAGCATAAACTGTTAGATTTTTCCAGCTGAATGATAGGACGTCCACTTTCCATGCTTGCTTGTGGTAAATCCTTGTGCAAAATCTCTGCAATTGACAGTTGTGAGGGGAGGCAAATAGATCTATATCTGGGCATCCACATTTTCTTATTATCATTCTGAAGACTTGTGGATCCAGTTTCCATTCGTGGGGATCCATGAGGTTTCTGCTTAGTTCGTCTGCCAGAGCATTTGTTTTTCCTGGCAGGAATTGTGCTTGCAGGTGAACTTGAAAGGCCAATGCTGTGTCCCATAAGGTCATTGCTTGTCTGCAGAGGGGTAGGAATGAGTCCCCCCTGTTTGTGTATGTACCACATGACCGTAGTGTTGTCTGCCTTTATCAGTAATTGTCCTGGATGAAGCAGGTCCTTGAAAGATGAAGCAGGTCCTTGAAAGCTGTCAGGGCATTTTGAACAACTAGCATCTCTTTTTGATTGATGTGAAGATGCGTCTGGTTTGCAGGCCATGTGCCCTGAATACATTTTCCTGCCATATGGGCCCCCCAGGCATAGTCTGATGCATCCGTTGTCAGTGTCTGTCTGGCTGTGGGTAAACTGAATGGCAGACCCTTGTTGTGGTGACAGGCCTCTGCCCACCATCGAAACTCCTGTTGTAGGCAGGGAATGAGTGCAATTACTGTCTCCAGGCTGTGGCAATGCTGAGTCCAAACACTTTTCAGATACCATTGTAGTCTCCTCATATGTAGTCTGCCATATGGAATTAGTAGAATGCAGGATGTCATGAAACCCAAGGCCTGCAGGATTTTCCTTGCAGATAAGTGGGTTTTTGTTGCCAATTTCTTGAAGTAAGTAGTCAGTTGTTTTTGCTCGTCTGGCGTGAGATAAGCCACCTGGGCAGTTGTATTTAAGCTTGCACCCAGGAATATTATCTCTTGAGAGGGCACTAGTTTTGATTTCTTTTCGGCCGGATTCCAGTCGGCCGGATTCCAAAGTCCGTGTCCGGCTTCGGCTGATGTCGCACTCCACCCGACGTCATCTCTGTTGGTCTTCGGGTATATAAGCATCAGCCGACGCCATTTTCCTCAGTGTTTCTTGCCCCAGATGCCAGTAGCCCTCTTGCAGGCTAAAATTTGGATAGATGCCAATGTTTCCAAATAGATAGAGGTAAACACAACAATAAGCATATATGTACATATATACAAACAAATACACCATAAAGACTCCCCCAACAGCTAGCTATTAGGAGGGTAAACCTAGGAGTACCACAGAGGGAAGGAGGGAGGGTAATCCTGACTGCAGATGCTATCCAGTTCGGACATCTACATTTATGGTAGGTACAAAACTGTACTATGTCCTTCATGGATGCATCTGCAGTCATAACAAATGGGTAGAATACCATAGCCAACTAGGGAGGAGGATAAAAGTAGATTATGGTGTGTTTAGGATCCCTTGCAGTACAGCAGTGGCAAACCCTGCTCGGGATCTGGAATATAGAGGCAAATTATAATGCTTGGCAAATGTATGCACGGAGGTCCAAGTAGCCGCCTCAATAATGTCTTTGGTTGCCACTCCTCGTAAGAAGGCTGTGGTAGTGGCTGTTGCCCTTGTAGAATGAGGTCTTATGTTCTGTGGAATTGGTTTTCCATGGAAGGAGTAACAGTATCGTATGCAATTTCCTATCCATTTGGAGATTGTCTGTTTGGAAATAGCTTTTCCTTCCCTTCCTGTTGCATAGGCTACAAAAGTTGGTCAGTCTTTCTGCTATTTTTTGTTCTGTCCAAGTAGTAGCGTAGCTGTCTATGTACATCCAAGGTATGCAGTATTCTTTCCCTCTGTTTTGTGGGTTGGGAAAGAAGGTAGGTAGGTGGATTGCCTGGTTTAAAGACACTCTGGATACCACCTTGGGCATAAATGTAGGATTAGTCCTCATGGACACTCTATCTTGGTGGAAGATTAGGAAGGGTTGCACTGCCATTAAGGCCTGAAGTTCTGAAACCCTCCTTGCTGAAGTAATTGCTAGTAGGAAAGCAGTTTTCCATGACAGGTGTTGTAGGTCTGCTGTTGCTGCTGGTTCAAAGGGTGATAGTGTCAACTTTTCTAGCACAAAGTTTAAATCCCAAGCTGGTAATGGTGGTTTCCTTGGAGGTTTTACATTCTTGATTCCTCTGAGGAACTGCCTGAGCAAAGGGTGCGAAAAACAGGTGGATCAAAGCTGTATTCTGCTGAAATAGCTGATGCATGTATCTTGATGGAGGAGTAGGACAGGCCTGAATGAAGAAGTTCGCCAGATACTCCAGAATGTTAGGCATATCTATGTTTGACACATCTTTTCCTCTTTCCATTACTCAAATGACAAACCTTTTCCATTTTCCAGCATAGTTCCTTCTTGTTGAAGGTCTGCGCTTCAAGAATAATGTCTTTAACTCTTTGGGAAAGTTCTGGATTAGCTGCTGCTATGTGATGTTCCATGCAGTCAGTTGCAGCGTTTTAGGTTTGGATGTATGATGCTGTAGTTGTTCTGAGTTAACATCAAAGGCATCAGGGTATTGGCCACATATTGTTCGAGACATGCTCTTCAGTAGTGGGTACCAGTGTTGTCTTGGCCAGTTTGGAGCTATCAGGATTATCCTTGGACGTTCTTCCTTGATTTTTAGTAGTACCTTGTGTATCAAAGGAAGAGGTGGGAATGCATATGCTGTTAGGCCTTTCCAGTTGAAGGAGAGTGAGTCCACTTTCCATGCTAGTGGGTGGAATGTCCTTGTGCAGAATTCTTTGAGCTGGTGATTGAGAGGTGATGCGAATAGGTCTATCTGTGGCATTCCCCATTTCTTTGAGATGGTCTTGAAGATGTCCGGGTGCAGCTTCCATTCGTGGGCATCCGAAGTGGTTCTGCTTAATATGTCTGCTAGAGTATTGTCTTTCCCGGTACAAATATTGCCTGTAACTGAATGTTGTAGCTGAGTGCCAGGGTCCACAGCTCCAAGGTCATTCTGCATAGGGGTATGAATGAGTGCCTCCCTGTTTGTTGATGTACCACATGACTGTGGTGTTGTCTGTCCTTATCATCAACTGGCCCTCTTTGAGAAATGGTTTGAACTTTTGGATTGCCAGTTTTACTGCCAGCATTTCTTTTAGATTGATGTGCAGGTGAAGTTGATCCTGTGTCCACAATCCTTGCACGCATTTGTCCAGCATGTGGGCCCCCATCCTAGGTCTGAAGCGTCTGTTGTGATGGTCTGGCTTGGTTGACATCTGCGAAAGGGTAGGCCTGGGTTTGACTGGCATGCCTGAGCCCACCATAGGAACTCCTGTTTTAAGCATGGAATTAGTGGGATTTCTGTTTCTAGACTGTGTCTGTGTTGGGACCATAAATTCTTTAGGTACCACTGTAGTTTCCTCATATGTAGTCTGGCAAATGGGACCAAGATTATGCATGATGCCATGAAGCCCAAGGCCTGCAGAACTTTTCTTGCTGTTAACTTGTTCAGTTTTGTTAGTGCCAAGAAGTAAAGAGGAAGTTCTTTTTGTTTTTCTGTAGTCAGGAATGCCATTTGTTGTACTGTGTCCAATTCCGTGCCCAAGAATGTCCTTGTTTGGGATGGTATCAGCCTTGACTTTTGTAAATTGACTGTGTATCCCAGTCCTTGTAGCAAGTAAATGACCCTTTGTAAATCTGTTGTCAGCTTGCTTTTGTTGTCCCCTTGTAGCAGGCAGTCGTCCAGGTATGGGTAAATTTGAATTCCCTGTAGTCTGCAATGGGCGATTACTGATGCCAGGCATTTTGTGAATACTCTGGGCGCAGTAGATAAGCCAAAGGGCAATGCTGAGAATTGATAATGCTCTGATCCTGCAAGAAATCTGAGGTATCTTCTGCAGATTGGTCGAATGGGGACGTGCAGGTATGCCTCCTTGAGATCTAGAGTTACCAGCCAAGACTCCTTGCCCAGCATGGGAAGAAGTTGCTGTAGGGTCAGCATTTTGAATTTTGGGACAATGATGTATGTATTTAAGGTGGACAGGTCGAGAATTGGTCTCCAACTTTTTCCTTTCTTGGAACTAGGAATAGTCTGGAATAGAACCCCTTTCCTTGTTCTGCTGTTGGCACTCTTTCCACAGCTCTCATGTTTGCTAACTCCATTATCTGGCGTAGAGCCTCTGTTTTTGATTTGGAGGTAGATTTGGCATTCCTCTTTTGACTGGTAAAGTGTGGAAGTGAAACCGGTAACCTTGATCTATGGTTTGTAAAATCCACTTGTCTTTTGTTATGTAGTGCCAGTTCTTTGAAAATAAGGTTAACTTTCCGCCAAGAGGAGCTGCTATTTGTTCCCTGGTAGGCGGTTAGGATTAAGTCACTGTGGTTGTGCTGATGTAGTGGCAGTGGCTGTGTCTGTGCCTCTGTTGTTACCTTGCCACTGTAGTCCTCTGTAGGCACCTCCTCTGGATTGGTTTCTGCCTCTGGAGCGTCTATTCCTGCCCTTTGAAATTTTGTGGAGTCAGGAAAGGACCAATTTTGGCAGGCCAGTTCCTGCTAAACCTTGGGGTTGAACCTGCAAGAAATCTTTAACAGTTTGAACAGATTTTGCCTTCTCTTCCATTTTCTTCATAACCTGCTGGGCAGGTGTACCAAACAAACTTGTCTTGTCCATAGGAGCATCTAGCAACTTAGCTTTAACATGCTCGGTAAAGCTTGTTCCTTTAGCCATGCATGCCTTCTTATCACTGTGCCTGTCATGGCTGATCTAAATGAAGCCTCCAGTGCATCATAGCCACATTTTAAGGAATGGTTGCTAACCTGTTGTATGTTATTTACCATCTCTAATACATATTTCTTATCAAGAGATTCATCAGTGGTTAGTTTTTAGTTAACTGATCAAGCATAAACTCTTGGTATTGTATCATGTGAAACTGACAGTTTAAAGCTCTAGCTGAGAGAGTAGCTGAAGTGTAGACCTTTTTACCCCATCTGTCTAATGACCTTGCTTCCCTTTCAGAAGGAATAGGGTTTTTAGCTGTGGTCGGCTACTGCCTTGGGACCCTGGGATATAGTTTCTGGGTCTGCAAGTGGGGCCTTGTAAAGGTGGTGATGAGTATCTGGCACCCTGTAAAATCTGTCTGGTTTGGCAGGGGCTGGGGTAAACAATCTGGAGCGGAGCAAACATCATTGAAAGCATCATCCACCACAGAGAACAGGAGGTATAGCTAAGGGCCTGTGCTGTGGGAGGTGCAGAAAGGTCCTAAGTCTTTTCTGGAGTCTGAAAAATCCTGTTGCTGCCATTGGAACTGTTCTCGCATGGCATGCAAGGTTTCCCCAAAGGAGAATTCTTCTGGTGGGAAGCAGCTGGAATGGATTCTTCAGCATCAGAATCTTCAAAACTGGAGAAGGAGCCTCTGGCTGGTCAGTTATGTCTGATTCATCAGCAGAATCATCAGAAGACACTGGCTCAGGGGCTCTGCCCTAGGTCTCTTCTCTGGGGGCTGAGAGGCCCTGTCTGGGTGAGATTGAGATCCTCTAATTAAAGAAATTAAATCTTCTGCCAAAGAAAGCATTTGAGAACTAGAAGAGGGCCTGGATGTGGTGGGTTTAACAGGCACTGATTTAGTAGTCTTGGCTGCTTTAGCCCTGGCGAAGGCCTTAATGGACATGGCTGCTGGAGGCCTAGCAGCACCACGTGCTGGGGTAGAGACATCCAAGGGATGGTGTCTGATAAGTCAACCACCGTAGTGGGTAAAATTTCTGAGGTCGATTCAAGAGTTGTAGCAGGGGCCTCAGTTGTAAGAATAGGTTCAGCTGTACTTTGATCAGTTTTCTCGGTTTCGGCCGAAACTGAGACACTCATGATTTGCTTTACCGTGGTTTCGGCCGAAACCGCGGACGCGAATGTCGGTCTTTATCTTTGCGTTTTGGTAGATTGGGTAGTCGGAGGATCCGGCGGCATAATGTCGCAAAATCAGAACCGAAAAACTGTTCTGCAAACTCCGACCGGCGCCTAAGCGTTGTCGGTTGAAAGAAGCACAGGCGAACAGGCTGCTACGTCGTGGGCTGGGCCTAAACAAGGCAGACAGTAAGAGTGGAAATCTTTATGAGGTATTTGTTTCCCACAGGTTAAACAATTGTTAACTTTTTCTGACATCGGCTGAGGCAAGAAAGAGTCCCCAGCGGGTACTTAGCTTTAGAAGTCTTGAAGTAGTATTCGGTAGAAGTAATCTCTGGATCCGACCGACCGGCACTTGCGAACAGCTTCTGCTTGGGCGCCACGCGGCAAGAAAGACTGAGGAAAATGGCGTCGGCTGGTGCTTATATACCCGCAGACCAACAGAGATGACGTCGGGTGGAGTGCGACATCAGCCGAAGCCGGACCCGGACTTTGGAATCCGGCCGACTGCAGGGCTGCCTGACGACAGGACAACCCACTTGTTATGACTGCAGATGCATCCATGAAGGACATCTACCATTGCCCACTCCCATCTAATCTCTACTCTTCTCTATGCCTCACCAATATATACCAACCTTTCCAAAATAATCTTCTCAAACTAGCTATCTCCTATAACAGCATTGCCAGATTTGCTACTGGTAAACCTTTCAGAACCCATCACTGTTATAATTTCAAACAGCTCAGGTGGCTTGAACTACAAAATCAGCTTCAATTCAACCAGCTTACTATTGCCCATAAGATCCTTAACCAGTCTAACAATACTCCAAAACTCCTAGACCTCATAACCCCTTATAGAAATCTTAATGCCTTGCGTTCATCAAATATACTCCTAGTTAACATCAATAAGTCTAACAACGTGGTAGGAGACTCTCTGTTCTCAAATACAGTTGGGAAAAAGTGGAACCTTCTACCTAGTGAACATCCTTCCCTATCACTCTTTAAACAAAAACGTAAAATCTTCCTGAGAACACACTGGCTCTGCCCTTGTAGTAACCCTGACTAAACAATCATTACTGCTACTAGTATACTAACTCTACTTGCTCCTCTAATTACTGTCCTCTAGTGCAACATGAAAGCACGTATGCAGAAATATGAAGCTGTATTAGCTACTAGTGTATGTAAATAATTAGCTTTAAATACTGTACATATTTTTATGAAATGTGTAGAAATATTTGTCTATGTCTAATTTTTGTAACATGAATGATCTTGTCTGTCTGTCTTGGAGCTTTTCTCCCCAGGCCTCTACTGAAAATGAATATGTATCCTGTTAGACTAGCCCAGTCAACAAATGTAAACTGGATTGTACTATTTACTGCACCCCAGAAGGGGTGTATCTAAATGTTCCAACAGAATCAGAGGGGGAAGTATTGGCAGTTTTAGCAAAAGCTGAGGAATAGCCTGCTGGAAGCATATGGGCAGATGAACAGTTACTACAGCAGGTACCTACCAACTTATGGGCTAAGCATGCAAATGAAGTAGGTATACTAAAATCAGCAAAACCAGTACAAAAATTAAATCAATCAAAACCTCTCCCCAAAGTTCCACAATATCCACTAAAGCCAGAAACAGAGCAGGGAACCAAACCTGTAATTCAGTCTCTAATATATCAAGAAATAATAATACTAGCTAAAAGCCCTTGTACTACTCATTTTTTCAGTGAAAAAAAAAACAGGAAAGGATACTTACAGACTTGTACAACACTTAAGGGCTATAAGTAATGCAGTACTACCTACTTTTCCTGTTGTTCCAAATCCAGCAACAAGTTCCATACCACCTACAGCTAATTACTTTTCTGTGACAGATTTATGTTCAGCATTCTTTTCTATACCAATTCATCCTGACAGTCAGTTTCTCTTTGCTTTTACTTATCAGAGACAGCAATATACCTGGTCAGTGTTGCACAAAGATGTACTTAAGTCATTATTTTCTCAAATTCTACAAAAAATTTGGAAGATGTGACATTTCCGGGTGGGTCTGTCTTAGTACAATATGTAAATAATTTACTGATAGCACTGAATTCCTTTCAGTGGTAATGCCGCGGTGGTACGGCAGTAGCGTTGTCACCTCACAGCAAGAGGTTCTCCCGTTCGATTCTCAGTGTGGTTTGGAAGTGCCTTCTGTGTGGAGTCTGCATGTCCTCCCCGCGGTTGTATAACATTCGAAAGACATGCGTGCGTAAATGGGCGTGACTTCGTTGAAGGTTGGGCGTCGAGCTGGCACCTCAGTGTTTCGTAAAAAAATCTGCTGCCAATCATTAGCGGACCGGAGTTCCGCTGTGGCAACCCCTTACCGGGAAAAAGCCGAAAAACAAACAACAACAACAAACAAATTCCAATACCTTGCATCTTCTGACTATCCTTGCAGGAAATACCTTGCATCTTCTGACTATCCTTGCAAAAACCAAAAAAAAAAAAACCAAAAAGGACACAAAATGTCAACAAAAAAAAATTACAGCTATGGTTACCTCGTGTACGTTATTCCTGGTAATTTAATATCTCAGAGTAGGATCTTACAGTAGCTATCAGTCACTCTAAATCATCTTTATTACTCAAAATAAAACTCATCCCTTCTTGGCTGCACGTCTAACTAGATATAAACTTACACTTCTTTCTGATCCATCTATTTCTCTGAGCCGCTGTCCTGTTCTAAATCCTGCATCTCTGTTGCCTACTGCTGAGGATGGTAAAGAGCATAACTGTGTGTGTGTAACTAACTATTTGCTTTCTCCTAAGGAGGACTTAAAGGACACTCCTACACCCAATGCTGACATGCATCTGTTTGTCGACGATTCCTGTGGAAGAGATCAAACAGGAAAGTTAATCTCAAGAATAGCAGTCTGCACCGAGAAAATAATATTGTTGCAACAAAGATTAGAGGGTGTTTACTCTGCTCAAACAGCTGAGCTAGTGGCTTTACAAAAAGCCTGTGAGTTAGCCAAAGACAAGGTGGCCAATATTTTTACAGACAGCCATTATGCTTTCAGGGTGGTAACATGACTTTGGGCAACTTTGGAGAGAAAGAGGGTTTTTTACCTCTTCAGAAAATCAAATTAAAAATTCAGGGTACATAAAATCACTGTTAGATGCATTTTTATTTACCTAAAAAGCTGTCTGCAATCAAATGTTGTGCACATCAAAAAGTGATAAAAGTTGTTACAAAAGGTAACAACTTAGCAGACCAAGCTGCTAAGCAAGCAGTAGTGAATTGCTGTAAACATCTTTGTATGTTGACAGCAACAAACTACACTAGTAATGATGTGTCTGATTTTGCAAAATTGTCAGCCTTTCAAGCTGAAGCATCACAGGGAGAAGTTCAGAGGTGGCTTAAGAATGGATGTAAAAAATCCTCTGATGGCGACATCCAGATGGCTGACTGGTGGCGCCTGCCTCTTTGCTACCTTACCTAGTAAGAGCATATCATCTACCAGCCCATACAGGTAAGGCAGCTTTATTTAATCAAATTACCCAATGTTGGTATGCCCCTCATGTCTCTTCTTTGATACTTCAGTATGTACAAAATAGTATTTGTTTGGAATATAACATAAGCAAACATGCCAACAGCAAATCTGCATGTTTACCTCCACCCTGGGGACCTTTTGTTAATATACAGCTGGATTTCATCCAGATGCCTAAGACTAATAATTTACAATTTATTTTGGTGGTAGTGTGTATGTTCTCAGCATGGGTGGAAGAGCTTACCCATGTCACAAAGCTGATGCAGTCACAGTTATTAAAAAATTATCTGATTATATACCGAAATTTGGTATACCCAGCATTGTTAACAGTGACCAGGGAACTCATTTTAATAATACTCTGTTTAAAAACAGTTATGTAAAGCTTTTAAAACTAAGTTGAGACTTCACTGTCCCAACCATTCCCAGTCATCTGAATTAGTGCAAAGGGTAAACAGGACCATTAAAAATAAAATTTTGAAAATTTGTGCTAAAACCCACTTAAAGTGGCCCAAAGCCCTTCCCTTAGCATTAATGAGTATGAGGGCCTCACTGAATGACACCAGAAAATTGAGTCCATATAAAATATTAATGGAGAGACCCACGGCTCTTCCAGCTACCTCTCCAGTAAAAAATGCCGATTTAACTTTGTCAGATGATGCTAGGATTTCTTATTGTAGAAAACTTCTCAAAATTTTGCAGCATTATCACTGTGGTGGTATAGCAGTAGTGTTGTTGCCTCACAGCAAGAGGTTCTCCTGTTCGATTCTCGGCTGGAGTGCCTTCTGTGTGGAGTCTGCATGTCCTCCCCACGGTCGAGTGGCCTCTAAAAGACATGCGTGAATGGGCGTGCCTTCGCTGAAGGTTGGGCGTCGGGCTGGCAACTCGGCATCATAAAAATCGACTGCCAATCATTAGCAGACTGGAGTTCTGCTGTGGCGACCCCAAACCGGGAAAAGCCGAAAAGACAAACATCATTGAACAGTAAGAGCAGCGTTACCAAAGCCTCCTGACCAACCCTGCCACCAACTACAACCAGGTGATTGGGTTTACGTTAAAACTTTTCAGAGAAAAAACCTGCCTGAGCCCGAGGTGGAAGGGGCCTTTCCAGGTCCTACTCACCAATGTAACCGCAGTTTGCTGTGCAGGTCTACCAAAGTGGATCCATTTGTCTCATTGCAAGAAGACCTGTCGTGTGAGGACCCCAAATTAATCATTACAGCCAGCAGAGGGAGATCGAGATGGACAGATAAATCATCTGCCCAGTGAGAATCTCAACTTCAGTAGCACTCCATGATGAATCCAGTGACAACAGTTTCTTTTGCTTTGTTTCTGCTGCTGTTCCCTTCTATAAACTGATTGAGAAAAAAAAAGTTTCTTGCTGGTCCTTCGGCAATATGCCAAAAATCTAAACAAAACAAACTGCTAAATATGTCTGTATGTACCTCATTATTCTAAGGCAGGAATTCCTATGATTCCTATCCCTGCATCACAGGTGTCATTTGAAAAGGACCTTAATGACATCAGCTTAACGTGGCGTAATGTAACTGATTTTTCAAATGTCGTCTCTCTTCAACTTGCAACCACACAACATGGAGACACAGGTCATGCCAAAAATGGGACTATACCAGTAGGGAAAAGCAAATGTAATGACACCAGGCACAAATGTTTGTTAAACTGTTTGCACTTAAAAAGCTATGACTGGGGGCGTGGCATGGGCATGATAAGTGACTGTTACTACATCTGTAGTAATCGTGCCTATCCCTGGTTGCCTACAGACTGGTCTGGATGTTGATTTGTAGGCTATATTACACCCCTGCTATTCAACATTTTGAACACCTTCCAACAGGTAGACTAAAAAATAAGCGAGCAATCTACTAAACTGAGCAAGTATTTTCAAATTTTAATCCCGGGTATGGATTGCAAAGGACAATGCTTGAAATCATCATACTTGCCCAAATTCTACGGGAGGTGGCCAACGAAACATCACATCACATCTAGATGGCAAATCTAGAAATGACTAAAATGCGAACTGTGGTGTTACAGAATCGAATGGCTCTTGATATAATGCTTGCTGCAAAAGGGGGGTCATGTGGCCTCATAAGGAGTCGTTGCTGTTCATATATTAGTGACTATCATAATGAACAAAAAAAAAGAATTGTCAAACTTCATGGAACAAAGGGCAGTATTTTTGGTAACCTGGGAACTAGCATAATTCAGGGTATTGTCATTGTACTTTTTATTATATTTGTGATCAATTTGGTATTTTCTATTCTAAAGGCTGCGATTACAAGATGTTTAACCTCACCTGCACATGAAATGCCACTGCATGCACAAATCAATGACAGTTCTATTTTGACAAAAAATTACTACTACTATGACGCTGAGGCATATTTTATCAAGTTACAAAAAAATAAAAATATAATTATATCTATGGTATGACAGTAATAGTGTCAGAAGGAGAAAACTGTTATGGGACAAGACCAGCTTATTAAAATGTATATTAATTTTAGCTTATTAATGATGCTATAACATGATTGTTAAAAAGCAAAAATAATTTGTATGCAGGGCTGGGAAAAATACAGCTTCATAAGTCACAGTATTATTGTTCATTTTAAACTGCATTTTTTTAGTATGTAAAAAGAGAGAATAGTATGTGTTGCAAAAAGTGAGGCATGTAGCTATACAAAAAGGAATTTGTTAGCCTGACTCCTCCAGGCTAAGAGTGCGTTGTTGCTAAAGCACGTTTGAAACATCAAATGTCAAAAGCAAGACCCTTTGGAAGCAGGTGAATCATGTATAGGAAAGTGTTCACGTGAAGTCTAAAGCGAAAATCACAACGAATGAAAACATTTACAGTTTTCTATAGGACAAAGTCATTACAACGTCATCAAACTGCATGAGCAGTTTGATAAGAAAATGTATAAAATTACAGTTTTTGTATGTAAAGTGAGAATGCTTCATCAAGAATTATGAAGAATAACTCCCAGCGCTTTAAGAATAAAATTTCTGTTTGCACATCCTGAAGTGTTGTTCCTGACTAGAGGCATATAAGGCAAATTCTTAATGTTATTTATTTATGACTTTAACAGTATGCTCGTCTGAATTGGCCATTTTGCCCTCACACTTCTTGCACCTTTTAAATCTGGAGATGCCCTTAAGAGGATTTAGAAGAAGAAAATTTCTCCTGTAGTACAGCCAAAAGAGGTACAAGCAGTCACACAAGAAAGAAATATACATAAAGTAAGATTTTTTTTTTTTTAATAGAAAGTAGAAAGAAAAATACCAGTGATGGTATGATAGACCTGTAAGGGTAATTAACAGAAGTGAAAGGGGGCTACCAACAATGGTACTAGACAGTCTACCAACGGTAGAGGGGGGAGACGGACAGAAACCAGCTACAATAAGAGAGGGAGGAATAGGTAGAAATACAAAGAGTTATGACGGAATAACTTTAGAAATAAAGTGTCAAAAAATTAGAAATTACTCACAAACTAAGCCAAGGCTCGACAGAGTGAATGAAAGAGTCTGGTCTGCAAAGCGGAAAACAAGATCTGAGGTAATCTCTGTGAGGAGAATTGTGGGTAGAACCTGGCTCGAGAGTTTGGAGAGCTCAAGCTGAAGTAAATGGCTGTCTCGGTTCTGAGGTTCGGAACCGAACCCACTGTCAAGGATTGAGTGAAGACTGACAATATCAGATAATTTGCTTTTGTAAACTTTCCTCTTGAAAGTGTCAGGATATGAAGAACCTAAAACAAAAGTCTGGACTGTGTGGTCATCATATGAACTACAGAAACCATGGGGTTAATTTCTGGGCTGCTATGTCTGGGTGAGGCTTACAAGACAGATGAGAAAGGATATCTGGATTAGGGTCCAGTGCCCAAGGCAGCTGCATCAGGTGAGGCCAGAGATAAGGGAACCATACATTTTAAGGCCAAGAGGGAGTGATAAGGTTCAGTTTTCTCTTGCACCACATGGCTTTCTGCAGAACATTTTGTATGAGGGTACTAGGTGAATAAACATACAGAAGACGCAGACGCCAAGTGTCAATCAGGTAAACCCTCAGTGACTCTCCTTCCTGGGAAATCAGGGAGAAGTAACTACTGCACTTGGAGTTGTAGGGGGTTGCAAACAGGTTGCTGTATGGCTGGCCCCAATGGCAGAAAATTTGATCTTCCATGGCTTGACAGAGACCACTCATGAGGTAGTAAAAATGGACATTCTCAGCTTATCTGCAAAAGTGATGGGAAGACATTGTCCACTGCCATACCCTCATGACTTCTTGACATCATGGATAAGATTAGGTCTCCTCCTGTTTGCTGATGCAACAAACCACCACCATGTTTGTCTAATCAAAATCAAACCCTGAGCAGGGATTCCTAGAAAGCAAGAGGACCACCCCTCCTCTCCAGGGCACAGCTGTGGAAACTGGCCTCTGAGGAAGATCACGTGCCTTTAACTATCATTCCCATGAAATACCCCTCCACACACACCTACTGACCCACCCACACACACCTCAGCTGAGGAGCATCCATAGTCACTGTGGCATGAGGGGAAAGTAGAATAAAAGGGTCACCTTGGGAGACTAGAAGGGAATCCAACCACCACTGAGCATGTTTGTCTGCTTATACTGGTGAAACACATGAGAAAGTGCATTAGTTGCTATAACATCGACCACTGAAGTGCAAGAGTCCACTGTAACACTTCTTTTAGAATGTGGTATGGGGAATAAGAGTGATGGAAGCTGCCACAGATCCCAGGAAACACAACATGTATCTAAATGGGGGTTTCTGGTGGGAGAGAACTGCTGGCACTTGTTGCTGGATGGTTAAAATTCTCAAATCTGGAAGTCTGGCTGTTTGTAATGTTGTAAACAGATAGGCCCCAATGAACTCTAGTGTTTGGACAAGAACCAACTTTGATTTTTTTTTTTTTTTTCATAATAACCGATTCCTCAATGAGAACAAAGCTGGAGCAAGGAATGCCTGGCTTGTTAAGAATCCTGGTGGAAGCAGTTATGAGTCACTCATCTGGTTATGTGAACATGTGGAATCCCTGCAGTCTGAGGTGAGCTGAAGCCACTACCATGCACTTGGAGAACACCCGAGGGGCTGTGGTGAGACAGCCGAAAGTGGATGAACCTTCTGGACCACCTAGCTATCTTTATGTCGTAGTATGTGTCCTGAAGGTCTATCGAGGGCATTCAGTTCCAGTTGTCCTTCCTTACAAAGATGCAGAATGGACTAAACAGAAACCATACAGAAAAGCTGAGGTCCCCATTTTTCTTTGGTAACAAAAAGAACATTGAATAGACTCCAGATCCCTGCTGGTCTGGTAGGACATCCTGGATGACTCGCCTGTCTAGCAGCTTTTAGAGTTGCGGAATAGAAAAAGAAAGGGAATTGTGTAGCTTCTGGTTATGATCCGCTGCAACCACATATCTCAGGTAATGGCTGTCCAGGCTGAGTGATGCAGAGAAAAGTGAACCAGGACTGCCTGGAGTGCAACAGTTGGACAAACCCTTTAGGAGTTTATCATAGAAGGGCCCCAAAAACCTTGATTCTGTGGACTACATCTCAAATGAAGGTTATGTCCATTGTGATTACTCCCCCTCTGCCTCTAGGGAGCTTGTAACTATTAGAACTCTGCATAAAACACTGATTTACAGAACCACAGCTTCTTGCCTCCTTTGCGGTTCCTAGACAAGGTTGGGGGGGGGGGTACAGAAGCAGATTCTGATACCAGAGAAAGTCTTACCATCCTGCTCACTTCTAGAAAGCATCTCCTTCACATTTGGTCCAGACAGGGTGGACACATCTTAGCGGGCAATGATGAAGGGTGTCAAAGTGGCCAGCAAAAACACATCTAGGTGTGCCAGTAAACAGCAGTGCCAGTGCCTGCTACTCTTGACATGCCATCGGCTGCATTGGATAGAAGGCATACGGACACATTTGAGAGGGATTGAAAGGACCCCAAGAGAGACTTGGGAAGCTCCTTCATCAAGTCCCTCAAAGTATGTTAAATGAGCTTAGTTGTGCAGCGTCCTTACTGCAAAGGCTGATGAAGAGAAAACCCACTTTCCAAACCTGTCCAGTACCCTGGACTCCTTGTTAGTGGGATGAACAGCAAAACTCTCCTCCACAAGCTTTCTTTGTGGCCACCATCATGGAATCTACCATGAGGACCCTTAATTCAGGAAAGCCTGTCTTTACGGGAAACTAAGATTTTGTCTGGTTTATGGGTAACTGATAGTCCAGTTCCTTCCAAGCCATCTTTGAAATCAAATCCAAAAGTGTTGTCAGGAGGTCAGGCTACCATGAAGTAGATGGGCCATTGCTGAAGGCCTCAAGGAATACAGATTCCTCCTGAGAGGGCTCATCAGTAGACCATCCTCCCCTTCTGTCTCACTAACTCCAGAATCTCACCAAATGATACATCCCGTAGGGGGGAATCTAAGGGAAAACCTCCCATCAAAGAAATCATTACCCTCAGTGACAGACTCCTAAGGGGAGTCTAGGTGAATCTATGTGCACACATGCTTCCTACATATGTCTGCAGCAGGAGGTCCTAGGGAAACTCAGAAGCAGACAGGAAATCCAAAACATGGACTGTCTCAAGACCTCTGGGAGCTAGCTGTCCAGTGCTGGCAGGAGCAAGAGATAGAGGTCCATAAGCAAGAGAAGTGATGACTCAGAGTGTAAAAGAGAAATGTGCTCAGTAAACTTACAGAGGACGCCCTCAAAAGCTTTGAAGGCTAAAGCTGAAACCAGTCACAAAAGCAAGTCTTGCAGGATCTGAAGACCCTGACAACAGCACTTTCTGATCTGGCTTGGCTCCAAAGCTAGCACAGGAGCCAAGCTGTCGATAGCCAAAGCACACAGTAAGGGAAGGATCCAAAATTCATGGACTTAATCCTGACCTTCTCAGCATCGGCCCCAACCTCTCAGCTCTGGAAACCATCAAGATCTGATGTTGTCAGCCTCGAATAGGTTACAGATATTGCTGGAAACAAAAAAGCCTAGTCTTTCAGCTCTGGCACAGGTAACCCATGTGGAATATTTGGATTCACTGACACTGGATTCGAAGATGGGATCCGAGAAGGAGTAATCACCAGTAGGGTGGAAGGGATAGCTCCCGGCCTCCCAACAATAGACAGTAAAGGGAGGACCCCTAACTGAATTTTGGTCTTTAGCAATTTCCTTATCATCCTATGTCAGCTTTGGACAAGGCTTCTTCGATGTTGCAATGGCCCAAGGAAAGAGGCTGTCGGACAGCTTAGAGATACACTGGAACAACCTCTCTTATAGGAAGGGGGAATGAAGTTCAGGACTAACTGGCTCCAGTAAAAATCTAGACCAGATGAATAGCGGAGTCACAGAGCTGATTCTGATCAGCTCTATTATCAAAGTCAGACCAGAATGTTTGGATATCTTTGGAGCCAGGCCTGTTGGATCAGGAGAACACTTCCTCAGTTCTTTCTCCTGGTGTTTCTCATAGGTTCGTACTAGGCTATCTGGCCCTAGGGCATTTATAAGCCTAGCCAGAGTGTATGTGGCTTACACCACCCCTTAGGATGAGAATACTACGCCCTTTTAGGGTTTAGTTTACTATGCCTCTGTCTAGTAGTGAGACAGAGATGACCCCCGGGGTAAACCTACGATCTCCCATCCACTCGTCGAGATTTCTCTTGAATAGAGTCAGTGAGGAGCTCTGCCTAACATGGACTGGGATTCTGTTCCAGAGTGTAGGGAGCCTCTGGGTTATGAATCTGTCCCTCCAGCACGTTCTATTTATTTCTGTGTTGAGGTTTAAGTCACTTGTTCTCGTGGCTCTGATGGATTTGGATTTTCTGAGGTGGAGCATGTCCATTAATTCAGGATTGGACATGGCCTTGTACGTCAGGCACAGATCACTTCTGAGTAGGCGGTATGCGACTGAATAGAGCTGGAGTTTTTTTTCAGTTGGGCAGCATATGACATATGTTTAAGACCTTTTTTCCTCTTGGTGAGGAACTTTTGGGGTCTTTCCAACTGCTGCAGGTGTCGGGTGAGATACATCCCAAATGGGGCATTGTACTCAATTCATTGGGCTGATAAGAGAAGAGTACAGGGGCACAATGACCTCTCTTGATCTAGATGTGAAACCCTTCATGATAAGGTGGGCAATATAGAAGGTCTTCCTAACCACTTTGGCAATGTGAGTGTCAAATGAGAGGTTACTGTCAACCTGGGTCCCTAGGTCCCTGGTTACCTCTTCCGTACTTAATGGATTACCGCCTATGTGGTAATTTGTCGGTACCTTGTTTTTCCCAAAGGGTATGACTATACATTTTTTGGCATTCAGCTTAAGGCCATGGCTCTGGCACCAATTATCCATTTCTATGAGGCCTCTCTGAAGGATGTTTGTGTCCGCTGGAGTATCAATTATGGCGCCCAGTTTGCAGTCATCTGCGAACTTTGTCAGCCACAATCCTCCTATGTTTGCCTGTACCTCGGAAAAATAAATGCCGAACAAGAGGGGTCCCAGGACTGAGCCCTGTGGGACACCGCGTGTGACTGGCTTAGAGTCTGACATAGCTCCAGCAACTCTGACCCTGTGGGTTCTGTCCTTGAGCCAGTTTGCAACCCATCTTGTGACATATGGATTTACATTTAAGCTGGTGAGTTTGTCTATGATGCCCGAGTGGGGTATTGTGTCAAAGGCTTTTGCAAGGTCAAGGTAGGCTGTGTGAACTGCCTTACCCTCATCAATGGCCTTAGTGACTATTTCAAAAAAGTCGACCAAGTTCAAAAGGCAGGATCTGCCCTTGACAAAGCCAAATTGGGTAGGATCCAATGTCTGTAGGTCCCCAATGTCTTTGTTTATGAGTTCCATAATGGTCCTCTCCATAGCTTTGCAGACCAGGCTCGTCAAGCTTATGGGGCGGTTATTTCCAGGGTCCGTAGAAGCACTGCCTTTGTGAAGTGGGACCACTGTTGCCGTACGCCACTCTTTGGGTACGTATCTTGTAGTAAGGCTAAGATTAAACAGCAGCCTTATGTGTGGGTTTAGTTCCTCTTGGAGTTCATGTAGCACACAGCCCGGGACACCATCCGGTCCCATTGATGCTGTGTTTTTAGCTTTAGAGAGGGCGGTTCTCACCTGGGCATCTGAGATGTCAGGGAGGCTACACTCTGCTGGGATAGTTATTTCTCCTTTGGGAATTTGCACTGAACCTGTCTGCCAGAATGTTGGCAATGTCAGTGGGTTCAGTGTATTTTGTGTCATTTGGACTAACTCTGAGCATATCTGGGAGTTTCCACCCAGGTTTCTAACATAGCTAAAGAAGGCCTTGTGATTGTCTTTTGTGTCTTTTGCGATTTTTCTCTCAAAGTTGGCCTTGGATGATTTTATGAGTGATCATAGTTTTTTGCTAGTACTGATCAGAGATGCCTTCCCTTTTAGGGATTTTGCTCTGTCATGTAGTAGCTTCCTCCTCCTGTTGTAAAGTTTGTTTATGGCTGAGGTCCACCAGACCGGGCGCCTGCCTTTGGGGGAATGGGTCTTGGTTGTATTTGGGATTGCATGATCCATGCATGCTTGAAGGTGCCCATAGAAGGCATTTGCAAAGGATTCAGCAATGTGGGTTGTGGTTTCCCCTGGCCCAGGGGCCTTGAAAGATACCACTTCAGTCTTAAGAAGTGTGAAGTTTGCTTTTGAGAAGTTCTTCACTGTGGTCTTTTGTGCAGGGGGTGGGGGCGGGATGTGGATTTCCAGTGAGATTAATTTATGGTCTGATCTTAGCAAACAGGGATGTACTTCGGTGTGGAGCATTTTGTCCCCATGTTTGTGATGATCAGGTCTAGTATATTGTCTCCTCTTGTGGGAATGGTGACTAGTTGTTCCATTGCATTTGAGTTTATGAATTCTAGGAACCTTTGGGCTAGGGTGTTGGGGCTTGAGTAATGCTCCCAGTCTATGTTTGGGTAGTTGAAGTCTCCCAAAATGATGGTATTTGGAGAGACATTCATACTCTCCAGTGTCTTCAGGAAGGCTGTGTGGGGTTCCTGAGTTTGAGAGGGTGGACTGTAGCATGCTACAAACTGTAAGGCAGTTTTGCCTATGGTTAGTTGCACCTGGATAGTCTCCGATGCTTCGTGCGTTGCCACTAACCTGGAGGTGTGGGTATCTTTGATGAAAATGGATACTCCCCCTCCTTTTGCGGTTCGGTCCAAGTTTTGGGGCCGGAAAGCATGATATGAGGTAAAACCTGATAGTGCTGGGGTGCTCTCAGGAGCCTTGAACCAGGTTTCAGTCACTGCACAGACATCGATGTTCTCCATACTGAGGAGGGCTTTGAGGGCGTGCATCTTGAGGTTTAGACTTCTGGCATTGAGCAGCATTACCCTTAGTTTTTTTCCACTTGGAGATATTCTCAAAAGGTTTCTCTCTGGATACATCCTCATCTTTGTCCTTGTCTTTTTCTTTGACCTTCTTTCCCTTATTTTTTTTTCTGACTTTCAGCGAGAGGGAAGAGAAGACGACTGTTGTGAGGGGTTCAATGACGGCTTTGACTGCTTGTCGGAAAATATACTGTCTATACAAATGCTCAAGAAAAATCACTCAACCGGAAATACTACTTTACGAATATTTAACAGGAAGATTGTCACATACTTTAAATCAGCATGTGACATTACGTTTGCACTGTATTTATTTACTTATTTTTAACAACTTGTGAAACCTGTCATAAACTTAACTGACATGATTAAGGTTCCAGTATAAATGCTAAGCATATGAACTGCAACACAATCCCATGACAAGCAATTTGGAGGCTAAAGACTGTAAATAAGTTTACTTATAATACATTTCAATCCACAAAGGACTTTTATCTTAACTCAATCAAGGTGGACATCTTTTAGAAGTACCAAACATCGAACATAGTCTGGCTAGACATCTTGGACAAGTATCCAAGGCACTACAAAAACTGCACCTTACAGAATTAGTGCAACTCAGATAAGAGAATCAGCCAACATGTCTTTTTCGGTGACATACAAGTTTTGGATAGAGAGACAACACCAATCTACCCTGCACATCATCTTTACAGTCATAACTGGTATTACACAACATGACAAAAACAAATAAGCGAACTTATACAAAATATGGACTATAAGGTCAACTGCTGCAATAAATGACAAAGCTAAATTAAACACAGTTGTTGGAATAAACATAACATGTTTGAATAAAAGAATCATTGTTGCAGTGCATTCATCAAATGTTAGAATGACATGCTGGCTCAGTATGGTGGCACTGGTGTGGACTTCTGAAAGACTGAGTCTTTAACACTAGGAGAGAGGAGAACAACCAATTCTTGAACCTTAGACCAGAAGATGATGCAGCAATGACAGATCTTTTCCTTTTGTCAACTGATTTACCACTTAAATCATATAAAATATTCAGAAAATGAGAAGGCATTAAGGTTACCAGTCCTAAAGAGGATGAAGGACTGGTATTATTATCACAATAGCTACTCTGCTGTCAGCTGTAACATTCTGAACCTACAGACAAGGTCGAGTGAATATCACAAAATAATTAAGACCACCATATACATCTAAAACTCACTTCTTTGGTGTGCCTTTCTGTACTGACTTTAAGGGGGCAAGCATGTACCCTTTCTATATAATGACTACATGAATTTTCAGTCTGAAGAGAATTCCTAGGTTGCAAAGGTGGCATGCCTGTTTTCCACTGATCTCTATATAACACATTAAAGTACAGCTGGCTCAGTGGCATTTTGGGTTATCTGCCAGAGTAACCCAGTACTTGCCAGCTTTCAAAAGCTTAGACTCCCCTCCCTCCTTCTTCCTGAGACAGCTGATTGGCTGATCATTATCCTGAGAGGGAAGCTTTCAGCTGTCACAAGAAGTGTGTATCCAGGCTTTCTCTCTTCCACAAAGAAGGACAGGAAAACACTTGAATCCATAATCATCTACCAAGAGTAAATCTGCAGCAAATCACAATATCATATAACAACGAACTCTAACAACTGAATTAGATATGCTGAAACCCATCTTAGCTATGCACAATGTGGGGGATGGCAGGTAGGTACTACAAATAAGGCAGGGTGGAATTTGAATATCTACAGTTACAGTTAAGTAGGACATGCACAACTGTACTATGTCCATCATTTCCACTGCCTCAGTGGAATTTTGAGTAGATTCTCAAAGCTTACTCTACCTGGGAGGTGGAAGAATAAGGATCCAGGAGCACCTGGACACTGGTCCTAGAAGCCTGTTCTGGACCTTGAAAAGGAATCCAGTTTGTAGGGCTTTGTGAGTGTATGAACACAGGACAAAGTTGCTGCCTCTGGAATGTTTCTAGAGTCCACCCCTTTCCAATACACCATCAAAGAGGATAAGGCCCCAGCCAAGTGAGCCTTAACTTTGACAGGAAGGAATGTATCATGGCAGGAGTAACACAAAGGAGAAGTAGAGGACAGCCATCGTACAACAGTTTGCTTAGACACAGGTTAACCTCTAAGTCTCCATATAGCAGCCAAAAAGCATTTCAGTATTCCTCAAGGGCTTTGTTCTGTAAAGGTAGTACCTGAGCTGTCTGTGCATCCAAGGTATGTAGAATTTTTTTCTCTTGTTTTTTGGATCAGGATGGAGCACTGGGAAACTGATGGCTTGATTCAAGGTAAATTCAGAAACAACTTTAGGCCATGAGTGATGGATTGGTGCATAACACAACCCTGTCCTTCTGACACATAAGGTTGGTCCACCATGAGAGCTTGCAGGTCAGATTCATCTTGCAGATATCAATTTCAAGACAGCCTTTCAAGAAATGAACTGTAAATCAACCAGAGAAGCAAGTTCAAAAAGGAGGTTAAGGTCAATTTTTAAAGAACAAAGCAGAGATCTCAGGGAGGAGGAATTTGCTTTCAAGGGGATCTCACATGCATCACTGCTTTCAAAAACTGTTTAACCACAGAGACACAAAAGAGGGGAGCTGTGGGCAGACAAGATGAGATAACCACAAGACACACTTTGACAGAAGCAGATGACAAACCATCTCTAAAGTGTTCACAAAAACATTTAAAAATCTCACAGGCCAAAATCCCTTCGGGACCTCTGTTACTGGTAAGGCACTACCTATAAAACCTATTCCACTTATAAACTTAAATGTTAAAATGTTAAATGTTTGAGTTGCAGGTTTTCTTGTCTCCTTAAATACCTGCTGCCCTTCCTCATGGAACAAGTGTCTAAAAGGCATCAAAATAGAATCATCTAGACCGTCAGCTGCAATTGCTCCAAGATGGGGTGTACCAATCACCCCTGATGCTGTGTGAGCAGATCCAGTCTGTGAGGAAGTTTGCGGCAACTGCCCATAACCAATTACATTAAAAGGGGAAAACAACTTTGTCTGGGCCAAAGAGGGTTACCCACAATGGTCTCTGGTAATTATTTCTGAATCTTTAGAAGTACCTTGGGAATAACAGGAATGTGTTTGGAAATGCATACAGGAATACTACCAACCATGGGAACAACAGAGCACCTGTTTTCCAAGGATCGCTGCAAGGATGTCTTGAACAGAATTTTTTCAGTTATCTGTTTTGAAAAGAAGAGAACACAGCTACTTGAGGTGTTCCCATATCTGGATCAAATCCTGAAAGACCTCTACATGGACCTTCCACTCAGGAAGGTCTGTCCAGGATATGCTTAGTCTGCCTGCCACTGTGTTTTTCTCTAACAAAATGTGAGTCAGAGAATGCTGTACAGCCAGCCTCCAGGCCATCACTGCCATCTAGCAAAGACAGTATGCCTTTGTACCCCCTTGCTTTTTCAGGTATTACAACATAGCAATGTCTGTGACCACTAAAAGAGTACCCAGAGTCCATAAGTGGTGAAGGATTTTTAAGGCATGAAAATCAACGCTGACATCTCTTTTACATTTATGTTCTTTGGTGTGCTCTGAGGACCTCAAAAGCCTTGCATTTGAACTCCAGTGGACACTGTTTCCCACACAAAACCTGAAGAGTTCCTGTTTCATAAATCCCAATAACAGGTGCATGGAAATCCAAGGGATGAAGGTGCTGGGTCTAACAACTCAAGTATCACTGAATTTTTCATGTGTTTAGTCGGGCTAATTGTATCATGAAGCTCATGGATGCCATGAGACCTAGAGTTTTGCGGAACTCTCTTGCTGATGCCACAGACAGAAGAGACAAATCCAAGAAAATGCCCTGACAAGTTAGAATTTTGCCTTCTGGGAGGAACTCCTATTTTACTGTGTCTATCCAACACTCCAGGAAAGCAATTTATTGAAAGGGTGTGAGGGAGTATTTCTGAAGGTTCAATTTGAAGCCCATGAAGGAAAGGAGTGATGTGACCTTGTCTAAGGACCCCAACACCTGGATACAGAATCTGCATAAATCAGCAAGTCATCTAAATAAGGAAAATGTGGATGCCTAGGATTCTGTAACAGACAGCCACTGGGGACAAACATTGTAAACACTCAAGGTGCAGTAGATAGCCTAAAGGATAATGCAGAAAACTGATGATGCAAGCCAGACACAGCAAATCTCAAAAATGTTCACATGTTGGGAGCAACAGGAATATGATAAGAGTACTTGAGATCTAGAATCACCATGAAACAGTGACTGGAAGCAGTGGTTAAGACAGATTAAGGTGAGCAGTCTAAATTTCAGAACTTTCACAAAGGTGCTTGGAAAGGACAAATCTCGAATAGGTCTCCAGGAGTGCTCCTTTTCTGGTTCCAAAAAGATTATGGAGTAAAACCCTTTGCCATTCACATGACCCCCCCCCCCTGCTTCTACCATGTGATGGAGCACTGTAGGAAAAAGTTCTGTCTGGGCTGGTGGGTGAGAGGGAATTCCTTTGAAAGGGAGAGGATGTTCCATTCACTGCATAGTGTATCCGTTCTGAATTATACTCTGAGCCCATTTACCTGAGACCATCTACAGCCAGACTGCAGGGCTGGGGGAAAGAAGGAATGGTGGAGGTGGGGGTGCAATGTGACCTAGCATAGTCATTCCTTTGCACAGGGTTAATACTTTTCCACAAAGGAACCCCTCCATTTGGTTTCAAAGAATTACCCTCCTGCCATTAACTTTTGGATCCCTGACTTTTGTTTGGCTGGGATTTTTGCTTGTTCTGCTCCTTAAAGAAAATTCATTTGGGAAGAACTTGGGTACATGAAACATCCTAGATACCCCATGCATTACTTTGCCTCTACCATCCCACTGTTTGAGAATCTGTGCAATAGAAAGCCCGAACATCAATTCAGAAATTAAACTGAAGACAAATCAGAAGCAATTTCATTCATATTAGACTTCTGCTTTGCAGGTAAAGGTGCAGCAGATCTCCCAAATTGTAAGCACACTGTAAAATAAATTTCACATACAGTCTTGATAATTTAACATTCTAAAGGCTAGATTACTAGAAAGACATCTTTTTGCCATGAAGATCTAACCATTTTTCTTCATCAGGGGCACTAGATTAGATGAAGCAAAGTACTTTTTATTTCAGCAGGTAGCTGGAGGGACTGTTGTTGGGTCAGGTGTAAAATAAGGAGACAGACCCACCATATACTAGAAGACTATTTTTTCTGAGACTTTTTACGGACTGCTGGAATACATACTGGCATCCTGCAGGCAATTTTATAAACATCTCCCAAAGCTGGTAAGGGGGGAGGGGGGAAGCCACAGAATTTGGCATCTCGCCCTCTATAAGGTTATATACCCAACTCCATTCAACTTGCACCTGGAGGAGAAGCAGGACCTGCCTATACTGTCTCTAGTGGGAGACATTTCGTGGACCTAAAGGAATTATCTGGGAATAGGGACTGGGAACCCAAGAGGAAAGTAAAAAAGAGTACAGTATATTTTAGTTGGTTCTTTTAGTGGTCTAATTATAACAGAGTACCGCACCACAACCCATAGCACGGTACAGAGGGGAAGGTGGGAGGGAATGGTTACACAGCTATACCACGTTCATGTTTCACTGTTGCAGTAATAACATTTGGGAGGATTTGCAAATCTACAGAAAAAGGAAGGTTAAGACACTATCCTAATAAAGGCAGTGGTAGCTGAAATGGCTCTGTAGAAATGTGCCCTGATGTGCTCAGAGCACCCTTTTGCCATGGTGGTTGTATGAAATGGGAATGCAGTGTGAAATCCATTTAGAAGAGTTTGTTAGCTAACAGGTTTCCCTTGTTTGTTAATTACAAAGGCTTCAAATAATCGGCCAGATTTACAGAAGCTCAGTTTTGCAGAGATAAAACCTGAGCTGCCGGTGCACATTAGGAGTGAAGCAATCTTTCCGCTTTGCTCTATGGATCAGGGATGAAAACAAGCAAATGTATAGCCTAGTTAAGAAAAACTTCCATAAGTACTTCAGGAACAAAGGAGGTGCTGGTTCTCTGGGAGACTATATCCTTGCAAAACCTGAGAAAGGGTTCCCTAAAAAAAGCCCCTGGAGCTCAGCTACCATTATGGTCGAACTGATGGCTACAAATAGGCCAGTTTAATGGTGGTAAATAGGACATATGCAGAGGCTGCAGGCTCAAAGGGAAGCAGGGTAACTTTCTCCAAAACAAAGTTCAGGTCCCAGGATGGGACAATGGCCCTCCTAGGGGTATTAAGAAAGTACAGTTTTGTACCTACCATAAATGTAGATGTTCGAGTGCTAATACAGCTGCAGTAATTACAGATGGGTTCTCTGCCGTCAGGCGGGTCCTCGGTCGGCCGAATTCCAAAGTCTAGGTCCGGCGTCGGTTGTTGTTGCTTTCTTTCCTGACGTCAGTGCGACAGGGGTATATAAGACACAGCCGACGCCATTTTCTTCAGTCTTTCTTGCCTCAGATGTCAGGTGCCCCCAGAAGGAAGGCAATCCATAAATTATATATATATATATATATATATATATATATATATATATATACATACACAATGCAAAATAATCAAAAAATCAGTAGTTGTAAGCAAATACACCATAGAAGGATAACCCAAGGTTGTATGAGGGGATGTTAGCCACTAGGCCTTTACCAAGAGGGGAAGGAGGGTGGGAAACCTGTACTGCAGCTGTATTAGCACTCTAACATCTACATTTATGGTAGGTACAAAACTGTACTATGTTCATCGTGCATACAGCTGCAGTAATTACAGATGGGTAGAATCCAAAAGCTACGCAGAGGGTGGTAGGCACTAGGTGGAACTGGGAGCCAGAATGCCCTGCAAGACAGCAGTGGCAAAGCCTGCTCTAGTTTTGGAGTATAAAGGCAGGTGGTAGTGTTTTGTGAAGGTATGTACAGAACTCCAAGTGGCTGCCTCCAAAATATCCTTGGTAGGAACTCCTCTGAGGAAGGCTGTAGAGGTAGCTGTGGCCCTTGTGGAGTGGGATCTGATGCCTGTAGGAACAGATTTGCCATGAAAGGAGTAACAAAACCATATGCAGTGGCCTATCCATTTTGAAATTGTCTGTTTGGAAATTGGCCTCCCTTGAGCTCCTTCAGCATAGGACACAAAGAGTTGTTCCGATTTCCTGAAAGGCTTCGTTCTGTCCAAATAGTAACGTAGCTGCCTATGGATGTCTAAGGAATGTAGCAGCCTTTCCCCTTTGTTTTGAGGATTGGGGTAAAAGGTAGGTAAATGTATGGCCTGATTTAAAGCTACCCTGGATACTACCTTGGGCATAAATGACGGGTTGGTTCGTAGGGAAACCCTGTCTTGATGGAAGATGAGAAAGGGCTGCATGGCCATGAGGGCTTGTAGTTCCGATACCCTACGAGCTGAGGTAATAGCCAGAAGGAAAGCAGTTTTCCAGGACAAGTATTGCAAATCTGTTGAAGCTGCTGGTTCGAAAGGAGGCAATGTTAATTTCTCTAGAATGTAATTAAGATCCCAAGCTGGTATTGGTTGTTTCCTTGGAGGTCTTATATTCTTAGCCCCTCTTAGGAACTGCCTTAAAAGTGGGTGAGAGAATAAGGGTGGGTCAGTGTTGTATTCTGCAGAAATGGCTGAGGCATGGATTTTGATGGAGGAAAATGAAAGTCCACTGTTCAACAGCTCAGCTAGATACTGTAATATCTGAGGCAAATTCAGTTTTCTAGGATCCTGGCCCTTTTTCTCATTCCAAGCGCAAAACCGTTTCCATTTTGCGGCATAAGCTTTTCTAGTAGATGGCCTTCTGGCTTCCAAAATAACATCCTGCACCTCCTTGGAGAGTAGGGTCTGCTGCGGTGTTAAGGAATTTTCCATGCAGCGAGATTGAGTGTTTTCAGCTGACTGTGAAGAGTTTTGTAGCTGTGCTGAGTCAGGAGAAGAGGCATTAGAGGTAGTGTGTCCAGGGAGGAGAATGTGATAGACTCCTCAGGAGTGGGTACCAATGTTGTCTTGGCCAGTCTGGAGCAATCAGTATCATCTTTGGTTTGTCTGCTCTTGCTTTCAAAAGCACCTTGGTCAGTAGAGGCAAAGGTGGGAAAGCATAAACTGTTCTTGCTGCCCGCCCAACTGAAAGAAAGGGCGTCCACTTTCCAAGCCTTTGGATGAAATGTCCTTGAGCAGAATTTTGTCAATTGATGATTTTTGTGGGAGGCAAAGAGATCTATGTCTGGCCTTCCCCACGCTTGGATTATCTTTGTAAACACTTGAGGATGTAACTGCCATTCATGCTGATCTATCATTTCTGCTTAGATTGTCTGCCAGAGTGTTTTACAAACCTGGCAGGTACTGTGCTTGAAGCTCGATTTTCCATTCCAGAGCCATGTTCCAAAGTGACATGGCCAGCCTGCACAGGGGGTATGAATGTGTTCCTCCTTGTTTGTTTATGTACCACATTACCGTGGTGTTGTCTGTTCTTATCAATAATTGTCCTGGATGCAGGAGGTCCTTGAAAGCTGTAATTGCATTTATCACTGCTAGCATTTCCTTTTAATTGATGTGTAGGTGCTTTTCTTTTTGGGACCATTTGCCCTGAATGCACCTGTCTGTCATGTGTGCCCCCCAGGCGTAGTCTCAGGCGTCTGTTGTGATGACTTGATTTGCTTGAGGCTTGCAGAATGGTAGGCCTGTGTTTGTTTGGCATGCTTGGGCCCACCATAGAAATTCCTTTTGCAAACATGGAACTAGTGGTAATGTTTCCAAACTGTGGCTGTGTTGAGACCATATGCTTTTTAGGTACCACTGAAGTTTCCTCATATGCAACTTTGCACATGGGATTAGAAGAATGCAAGATGCCATGAAGCCCAGAGCCTGCAGGATTTTCCTTGGAGTTAGCCTGGTACAATTTGCTAGCGTCTTGAAGTACTGAGTTAGTTGCCCCTGCTTTTCTGGCCTAAGATAGGCCATCTGGGTGTTTGTGTCCAAGTTGGCACCCAGGAAAATTATTTTCTGAGATGGTGTTAGTCTGGATTTCTCTTTGTTGACTGTGTATCCCCGAGAATTCAATAACCGTGTCACATAAGCCAAATGTTCCAGAAGAGTGTGCTTGCTGTCCGCTTGGATCAGGCAATCATCCAAATAAGGGTAAATTTGTATCCCTTGAAGTCTGCAGTAGGCAATTACTGATGCCAGGCATTTCGTGAATACTCTGGGCGCAGTAGATAAGCCAAAGGGCAATGCAGAGAATTGATAGTGAATTGAACCTGCAAGAAATCTGAGGTATCTGCTGCAACTTTGTCTGATTGGGACATGCAGGTATGCCTCCTTGAGGTCCAATGTTACCAGCCAAGACTCCTTGCCCAGCATGGGAAGAAGCTGCTGTAAGGTGAGCATCTTGAATTTTGGTACTAGTAGAAATGTGTTTAGGATGGATAAGTCCAAAATGGGTCTCCAATCGGTTCCCTTCCTTGGTACCAGGAATAGTCTGGAATAAAAGCCTTGACCTTGTTCGTGCATAGGTACCTCTTGAATAGCTTTCATGCCCATGAGCTTTGAAATTTGTATTTGAGCCTCTGCCCTTTGATTGTGTGGCAGGTTCGGCATGCCTCTCATTTTTGGAAGAGTGTGGAAATGAAATCTGTAGCCTCTGTTTATAATGTCCAGGATCCATTTGTCTTTTGTGACAATATGCCAATCGTTTGAAAATAATGCCAGCTTTCCCCCCCAAGGGTGCTGCCACCTGAGCTCCACTTGGCATGCAAAGGGGAAAGTCATTGAGTTTGTTTCCTGTATTGCTGTGCACTGTCTTCGCTACCTCTTGGTGCTGGAGATTGCCATTGTCTGCCTCTATATGATCCTTGAGATTGTCCTCTGCCCCTTGTGCGCCTGTATCTACCTCTTTGGGGCCTGTCCGTTGCTGGAAAGGACCAGTTTTTTGAAGGCCAATTTCTGCTAAAACATGGTGGTTGTACCTGTAGAAAAGCTTTGACAGTTTACATAGATTTAGCTTTTTCTTCCATTTTCCGTAGTATCTCCTCAGCATTAGTACCAAATAATACATCCTTTTGTAAAGGAGCATCTAGTAGTTTAGCTTTAACATGATCAGGCAAGGTTTGTTCCCCAAGCCAGGCATGCCTACAAATGACTGATCCTGTAGCTGTAGCTCTACTTGAGGCCTCTAGAGCATCATAGCCACATTGCAAGGTGTGTTTACCCACTTGTTCTGCACTATGAATCATATCCTGTAACTCCTTCAAATCTGGTTGTTCAGGTTGTGTCATTTTATTCTTTAATTGTGATAACAGAAACTGCTGATATTTAAGCATATGGAACTGACAATTTAAGGCCCTCATGGCTAGAGTGGCCGAGGTATATACCTTTTTTCCCCACCTTTCTAAGGATCTAGACTCCCTTTCGGAAGGTAATGGATTCTTAGCAGAAGAGGCTTTGATTCCCTTGGGGCCTTGAGAAATGGTTTCAGGGTCAGCATTATGACCTTTGTACAGAAATTGGTGTGAATTAGGAACCCTGTAGTACCTATCAGGCTTGACTGGAGCAGGAGGCAGGGAATCCGGATTAAGGCAGGCCTCCGAGTAAACATCATCAAGTATGTCCAAGACAGGAGGTATCGCCAGAGGTCTGTGCTGAGGAAGCAAAAGGAATTCCCTCAGCCTTTTCTTGGAATCGGAAAAGTCTTGGCCTTCCAAATGGAAGTATTCCCTCAAAGTATGCAAGGTTTCCCCGAAGGAAAGGTCCTCTGGGGGGGATACAGAAGGGATGGACTGCTCTGCATCAGAATCTTCATAAGGGGAGTATGAATGTTCCTCTTCATCAGAATGTTCTGAAATAATGAAGCCTTGGTCAGAAGAGGGAGAATCTTCCTCCACTCTGGGTCTCTTGTCTGGAGGGGGTTGGGAACCCCTGATAAGAGTAATTAAATCCTCAGCCATTTTGAGCATTTGTTTTTTGGGCATGGGGCCTGGAGATGGGCCCTGTGCAACAGACCTCTTGGGATGCATGGCTGATTTAGCCTTAGTAAAGGCCTTTATGGAAAAGGAAGAAGAAGGTCTGAAGACACCATGGGTGGAAGTGGACCTGTCCACATTAAGAGGCTCAACACACACAGTGGTTTCGGTAGTTGTAGTCGAGGTGTGGGCCAAGGAACCTGCGGTCTCGGGTACAGGAGACACCGCCAGAGAAGGGTCGTCGGTAGTCATGGGCTGTGTAGGTGCCCCGCTGAGAACCGGACCACGTGTAGCCGGTTTTGGCGTGGTGTCTATGGAAACCGCGGACCTCGTGTGTCGGTCTTTGTCTTTGCATTTTTTTAGACAAAACGGTAGTCGGAACCTCCGACGACATCTTATAGTTAAAAGTTTTACCAAAAAAGTGCTGGGCGAACTCCGCCCGATGCTTAATAGTGCGTTTATTGAAAGTAGCACAAAAGCGACAGCCCGAGACGTCATGGTCTGGGCCTAAGCAAGGTATACAGAGGGAATGGAAATCCTTATGCGGTATTTGCTTCCCACAAGAAATACAATTGTTAACTTTGTCTGACATCGGTCTGAGGCAAGAAAAGTTTCCCCACCGGGGTACTTAGCTTTAAAGAAGACTTCGGTATCCAAATTTTCGTAATTTCAGGAGCTGGCCGACCGGCACTTGCGAACTGCTTCTGCTTCGGGCACCGCGCGGCAAAAAAGACTGAAGAAAATGGCGTCAGCTGTGTCTTATATACCCCTGTCGCACTGATGTCAGGAAAGAAAGCGACAACAACCGACACCGGACCTAGACTTTGGAATTTGGCCGACCGAGGACCCGCCTGACGGCAGAGAACCCATCTGTAATTACTGCAGCTGTATGCACGATGAACATTCATACTTTTGAGGAAATGTTTCACTGTAGGGTGAGAAAATACAGGAGGCTGCAAAGGTACACATGAAGAGATAGCGAAGCTATAAGAATAGTTCTGCCAAGTAATGCAAAACAAGGAGGACATTTCTTGTTAAGGCTGCTGCCCCTTAAAATGGCACCTGTGAGAGAATCCTTTCCATTTTAATACATACGATTTCCTGGTGATGGACCTCCATGCCTCTTTAAGGATGAGTAAGATCTCATTGTTAAACAGCTGGCTAGAAGGGATGTGAATCTAATCTTCAACCCCTGCTAACCTGAGAATTGTCAAAATAGGGTGCATGGAGTTCCCTTTGTTGCGTTAGTAGAGCCACCTCCAATAAGAATAGCCATGGTTCATCCTTACTTAGGCTGAAGTAACTTGAGAAAAGTACAGTTGTGTACACTTGCCATAAATGTAGATGTTCGAGTGTATTCACTGTTACAGTCATTATATTTCGGTTATTCACGCCAGGGTAGCCCTCGGCCAGTCCTAATACCAGAGGCTTAGTATTTCTGCGTCGGCTGCTGTCGCTTCAGGTCTGACGTCAGGTTGTCAGTAGTATAAAGTAAGGCAGCCGACGCCATTACATCAGTTTTTCTTGCCCTAACCTGTCAGGAGCCCCCAAGTAGGAGCCAGGTTCTGGTGGAAAAACACCACCATTAGAAAGTAAATACCAATAAGTTCCTTGTAAGGAAACAGAAGGAAAAAAAAAAAAAGGGGGATGGAGGGAAGGAAACCAGGACTGCAACAGTGAATACACTCAAACTCGAACATCTACATTTATGCTAAGTGTACACAACTGTACTATGTTCTTCGTCTTTCACTGTTGCAGTCATCACACATTTGGGTTGATTCCCAAAGCTGAGGAAATGGGTGGAGGCAGTCAAGGAAACTATGGGCTGGCTAGGATGCCCTGCAAGAATGCAAAGGCAAACCCTGCCCTGGATTTGGTTCATAGGTACGTACTAGGCTATTGGCCCTAGGGCCTATATAAGCCTAGCCAAAAAGGTATCCTGGCTTTTGCCACCCAAGAAAATTATTTTCCTGTGCCCCTGTCGAGCAAAACCACAGAGGTGATCCCCGGGGTGAATTTTCTATTTCCCATCCAATCATCAAGATTTTTTTTGAAGAGTGCTAATGAGAAGCTTTGATATTGATAGGTAGTTTGTCCCAGAGTAAAGGAAGTCTCTGGGACAGGAATCTATCCCCTCCAGCATGTTCTGTTTATTGTGGTGACAAGGTTTAGGTCCCAGGAGTGTGTAGCTCGGAGGGATTGGGATTTCTTTAGGTGTAGCATGTCAAACAGCTCTGGGTTTGACATAGCTTTGTATGTTAGGCAGAGATTGCCTCTGAGTAGGCGATATGTGACGTAGTAAAGCTGGAGTTTTTTGAGACAGTCTGTGTAGGGCATCTGTTTGAGGCCGGTAATCCTCTTTGTGAGGTATTACTTCAGCCTTTCCAGTTGTTGTAGAGGTCTTGTGATGTTCATACCAAAAGGGGCATTCTACTCTATAATGGGTCTAATGAGTGACGAGTAGAGGGGAACAATGACCTCTTTTTTCCTGGATGAGAAACCTTTTCTGATGAGGTGTACCACGTAGTGTACCACGTAGAAGGATTTTCCAACTACTGTGGTGATGTGATTATCAAAGGAGAGACTACTGTCCACCTGTATCTCAAGGTCTTTTATCACGCTTTCAGTGTCAAGTAGACTACCACCTATGTTGTAAGCTGATGGGTACAGAGTTTTTGTTCAAAGGGGATGACCATGCACTTTTTGGAATTGAGCTTGAGGCCATGGCTTTAACACCAGGCATCTGTCTCAGTGAGGCCCAATTGTAGGATGTCCACATCGGTAGGAGTTTTAATTATGGCTCCTAGTTTGTAGTCATCTGCGAACTTTGTTAGCCAAAGACCTTCTGTGTTAGCCTGTGGTTCAGAAAAGTAGATACCAAACAGGAGAGGACCCAGGACTGAACCCTGTGGTACTCCACTTGTCATTGGTCTGAAGTCGGATTTGGCGTCTGCTACTTTCACAGTGTGGGTTCTGTCAGTGAGCCAGTTGGCAACCCATTTTGTAACATAGGGATTTACACCTAGTTTACTGAGTTTATCTATAACTCCAGAGTGGGGGATGGTGTCAAAAGCCTTGGCGAGATCTGGATAGGCTGCGTGAAACACCTTACCCTCGTCTACAGCTTTGGTGACTGCTTCAAAAAAGTCTAGCAGGTTTAGGAGACAGGACCTGCCTTTTACAAATCCGAACTGGGTGGGGTCCAGAGTTTGGAGATTACCAATGTCTTTGTTTTATAAGTTCCACGATGATACGTCCCATGGCCTTGCAGACCAGGCTCATTAGGCTTATGGGGCAGTAGTTCCCGAGGTCCATGGTGGCTCCCCCTTTCTGGAGTGGGATAACCGTTGCTGTGTGCCATTCAGTGGGCAAGGTCAGGCTATGTTTGAACATGATTCTTAGGTGAGGTGCCGGTTCATTCTGTAGTTCGTGCAGAACACAGCCTGGGATGTTGTCGGGTCCCATGGATGCTGTGTTCTTGGCTTTGGAGAGTGTGGTTTTCAACCTGTGTAGCCATGACTATGGAAAAGTACAGTTGTGTACACTTGCAATAACTGCAGATGTTTGACTGTATTCACGGTTGCAGTCATCACACTTGGGTTATCTGCCTGCAGGTAGCCCTCAGTCGGCCCGAATACCAGAGACTTAGTATTTCTGCGTCAGTTGCTGTCGCTCCAGGTCTGACATTAGATCGTCAATGATATAAACACAGGCAGCTGACACCATTACATCAGTTTTTCTTGCCCCAAATGTCAGGATCCCTCCAAAAGGGAGCTAAGCTATGGTGGAAAAATCTCCACCAGTAAAAAGTAAATACCAATACCCCTGCAAGGGGTGAGTATAATACAGAGAGAGAGAAAGGAGCTGCAGGGAGGAAAAAGTACAGTTGTGTACACTTACCATAAATGTAGATGCTCGAGTGCATTCACTGTTGCAGTCATCACACTTGGGTTATCTGCCTCCAGGTAGCCCTCAGTCGGCCCGAATACCAGAGACTTAGTAATTCTGCTGTCACTCCAAGACTGACATCAGGTTGTCAGGGGTATAAAAACAGGCAGCCGACATCATTACATCAGTTTTTCTTGCCCCAAAAGCCCCCCAAATAGAGAGCTAGGTTATGGTGGGGAAAAACACCACCAGTAAATACCAATACCAATACCCCAGAAGGGGTTAGTAGTAGGCATAGTTAGAAGACAGCGAGAGAGAGAGAGAAAACCAGGGGGCTGGAGGGAGGGGAAACCAGGACTGCAACAGTGAATACACTTGAACATCTACCTTTATGGTAAGTGTACACAACTGTACTATGTTCTTCGTGTTTTACTGTTGCAGTCATCACACTTGAGTGGATTCCCAAAGCTGAAGAAGGGTGGAGGCAGTCAAGAAGAGTTAGGGCTGGCCAGTATGCCTTGCAGGACTGCTGTAGCAAATCCAGCTCTGGATTTGGAAAAGATAGGCAGGTGGTAATGCTTGGTGAACTCCAGGTAGCACCCTTCAGGATAACCCTGGTAGGGACTCCCCTGAGAAATGCTACAGAGGTAGATGTTGCCCTAGTGGCATGTGTTCTGACCCCCTGAGGGGTTGGTTTCCCTATGGTGCTTGTAGCAGAAATGGATGCAGTGTGCTATCCATTTGGAAATAGTTTGTTTTGAAATGGCCTTACCCTCTCTGCCCCTGTTGCAAAGCTGACTAGTAACTGGTCATATTTCCTGAAGCGCTTAGTCCTATTAAGGTAGAATCTGACTGTTCTGTGCACATCCAAGGAGTGCAGGATCCTTTCCCCTTTATTTTGAGGATTAGGGAAGAAGGTTGGCAAATGGATGGATTGATTGAGAGCCACACTGGACACCACTTTGTGCATAAAGGACGGGTTAGTCCTGAGGGGAAACCCTGTCAGCATGGAAAATAAAGAAGCGTTCCACAGTCATGAGTGCTTGTAGCTCAGACACTCTTCTAACTGAAGTAATGGCTAGAAGCAAGGCTGTTTTCCAAGAGAGGAATTTTAACTCTGCTGATGCAGCAGGTTCAAAGGGGGGAAGCGTGAGCTTTTCCATTACAAAGTTAAGGTCCCAAGCAGGGGTGGGTGCTCTCGGTAGCCTTAAGTTGTTTGCCCCTCTTAGGAACTGCTTGATAAGAGGTTGTGAGAAGATAGGTGGCTCAGTGTTGTAATGAGCAGAAATGGTTGAGGCATGTATCTTAATGAAGGAGAAGGGACAGGCCTTTGTGGAATAGATCTGCTAGGTAATCCAGTATAAAAGGCAGAAATGGCAGAGTTGTGTCCCCTCCTTTAGACTGAATCCATGAGCAGAACCTTTTCACTTAACAGCACAGGATTTTCTTGTACTGGGTCTTCTGGCTTCGAGAATGACGTCCAGCATCTGTTTGCTTAAGGTTGCTATGGGAGAATTCAAGGAATAAGCCAGGCTGCAAGATTTAGGGTTTGCAGTTGTGGATGCAGTATCTGTCCCTCCTGCTGAAAGAGGAGGGTTGGATTCTGGTGTAATGCCAGGGTGGCACCAATGTCGGGCTGCGCAGTAGTGGATACCAGTGCTGGCGTGGCCAGTCCTGGGCAATCAGAATTGTCCTTGGTCTGTGCTGCTTTATCTTGAGTAATACTCTTGAAAGGAGGAGCAAAGGGGGAAAGGCATAGATTGAGAGATGTGTCCACTGAAAAGATAAGGCATCCACTTTCCAGGCCCTGCTGTGAGTATTCCTGGTTCAGAATTTGCTGAGTTGGTGGTTGTAGGGGGAGGCATAGAGATCTAGCTCTGGAGTCCTCCATTTCTGAATCAGAAGGTTGAAGGTACAGTGCTCCAATTGCCACTCATGTGGGTCTAGGAGATTTCTGCTTAAGTCGTCTGCCAGTAAGCTTTGTTTGCCTGGCAGGAATTGAGCTTGCAGATAGACTTGAATGACAAAGGCTGTGTTCCACAGGGCCATGGCTAGTCTGCATAGTGGGTAGGAATGGGTTCTCCCTTGCTTGTTGATGTACCACATAACTGTGGTGGTATCCGTTTTATTAGCAGTTGTCCTGGAAAGATTAGGGATCTGAAAGCTGTCAGGGCATTCTGTACAGCTAGCATCTCTTTTTGGTTGATATGCAGATGAATTTGACTTGGGGTCCAGTGGCCCTGAATACATTTTCTGTCCATGTGTGCTCCCCAGGCATAATTTGATGCGTCTGTGGTTAGGGTCTGGGCAGCTTAGGGTTGAGTAAATGGCAGTCCCTTGTTGTGGTTGCATGCTTCTGCCCACCAGAGGAACTCTGTCCTTAGATAGGGTATGACAGGAATGACTGTTTCCAGGTCCTGAGAATGTTGGCACCAAAGACTAAGTACCATTGGAGTTTTCTCATATGCAGTCTTGCATATGGAATCAGTATACATAAGGCCATGAACCCTAGGGCTTGCAGTATTTTTCATGCAGATAGTTGGGTTCTGGTTGCCATTTGTTTGAAGTAGTCTGTCAGACAGACTCGTTTTTCTGAGGAGAGGAATGCCATCTGGGAAGTTGTGTCCAAGCTTGCTCTCAGGAACACAATCTTCTAACTGGGTACCAGGTTTTATTTCTTTTCGTTGATGGTGTACCCAAAGGAAGTGAGAAGGCTTTTCACAAATGTCAGGTGCTGCAGCAGCAATTCCTGTCTGTCCACCTGAATCAAGCAGTCGTCCAAGTATGTGTAAATTTGGATATTTCTCTGCCTGCAGTATGCAATGGCTGGAGCCAGGCATTTTGCGAATACTCTGGGCGCAATAGATAAGCCAAAGGGAAGTGCAGAGAACCGATAATGCATAGACCCTGCTGTGAAAAGTACAGCTGTGTACACTTACCATAAATGTAGATGTTAGAGTGTATTCACTGTTGCAGTCATTACATATGGGTAATCTGCTGGCAGGTTGCCCTCAGTCGGCCTGAATTCCGAAGTCTTGGGTCCTGCGTCAGTTGCTGTCTCCTCTTCTATGACGTCAGGTCGTCAGGGGTATAAAACATGCAGCCGACGCCATTTTCTTTAGTTTTTCTTGCCCCCGATGTCAGGTGCCCCCAAAAAGGTAGCCATATTCTAAATATATATATATATATATATATATATATATATATATATATATATATATATATATATATATATACATATATACACACACACACACACACACATGCATCAATATAAACTTTACCTTCATCTACAAGCAAATACATCACATAGGCTGTAGAAGATAGAGAAGGAAAGATAAACTGTAGAATGACAGGGGGATGGCGGGAGGGTAACCTGGACTGCAACAGTGAATACACTCGAACATCTACATTTATGTTAAGTGTACACAACTGTACTATGTTCTTCGTGTTTCACTGTTGCAGTCATTACATTTGTGTAGAATCCCAAAGCTATGGTTGGGTGGCCCAACGCCTAAGCGTTCGTCGGTTGAAGGAAGCACAGGCTAAACAAGCTGCTACGTCGTGGTCTGGGCCTAAACAAGGTAAGCAGTAAGAGTGGAAATCTTTATGAGGTATTTGTTTCCCACAAGTTAAACAGTTATTTACTTTTTCTGACATCGGCTGAGGCAAGAAAGAGTCCCCAACGGGGTACTTAGCTTTTAGAAGTCTTCGAAGTAGTATTCGGTAGTATTAATCTCTGGATCTGACCGACCGGCACTTGCGAACAGCTTCTGCTTCGGGCGCCACGCGGCAAGAAAGACTGAGGAAAATGGCGTCGGCTGATGCCTTTATACCCGAAGACCAGCAGAGATGACGTCGGGTGAAGTGCGACACCAGCCGAGGCCAGACCCAGACTTTGGAATCCGGCCGACCGAAGGGCTGCCTGACGACAGGACAACCCATTTGTTAGGACTGCAGATGCATCCTTGAAGGACATCTGTACTATGTTCTTCGTGTTTCACTGTTGCAGTCATTACATTTGGGTAGAATCCCAAAGCTATGGTTGGGTGGCTGGAACTAAACAGCATTAGGTGATGCTAAAAGGCCCTGCAGCACTGCAGTGGCAAAGCTTGCCCTGGACTTAAGAGTAGAGAGGCAAATGGTAATGCTTTGTAAAGGTGTGAATAGAACTCAAGTAGCAGCCTCTAGAATGTCCTTGGTTGGTACTCCTCTGAGAAAGGCTGCTGAAGTAGCTGCAGTCCTGGTGGAGTGAGACCTAATGCCCTTGGGCACAGGTTTGCCATGGTGTAAGTAGCAGAAACGGATGCAATGGCTTATCCACTTTGAAACTGTCTGCTTTGAAATGGCCTTTCCTTCTGATCCTGCAGCATATGCCACTAGTAATTGCTCCGTTTTTCTTAGAGCTTTAGTCCTGCTCAAGCAGATTCTTAGCTGTTTGTGTACGTCCAAGGAACGCATAATTCTCTCACCTTTGTTCTGCGGATTTGGATAAAAAGTTGGCAGATGAATTGTTTGGCTAAGAGCCACACTGGAAATGACCTTAGGCATAAAACTAGGATTTGACCTCAGAGACACCCTGTCTGGGTAAAATATGATAAAAGGCTCTACAGCCATAAGGGCCTGCAGCTCTGAAACTCTTCTTGCTGAAGTAATTGATAGTAGCAGAGCTGTCTTCCATGATAAGAACTTTATATCAGCGGTAGCCGCTGGTTCAAATGGAGGCAGGGTGAGCTTCTCCAACACATAATTGAGGTCTCGTGCAGGTAATGGTGATCTTCTAGGAGGCCTTAAATTTTTGGCTCCTCTAAGATACTGCTGTAGTAAAGGATGAGAAAAGATTGGTGGCTGTGTATTGTAATGAGTCAAAATGGCAGAGGCATGGATTTTGATTGATGAAACAGATAGGCCTTTGGCAAGCATCTCAGTTAAGTATTGTAATATCTGAGGAATATGCAGTTCTGCTGATATCAGTTCCTTGTGCTTGATTCCAAGCACAGAATCTCTTCCATTTGTCAGCATAAGATTTTCTAGAACTAAGCCTTCTGGCTTTCAAAATGACATCCATCATAGCTTTACTGAGAGGTGTAATTTGTATGATTACAGGATTAGCCATGCTGCCAGGTTCAGTCTGTAGCTGATTGTGCAGGATCTGATTGTTTTGCTGGGACAGTAGTTGTGGTTTTTGAGGCAAGGTCCAAGCTGGGTACTGAGAGAAGTTCCTTAGGATTGGGTACCAGTATTGACGGGGGGTAGTCCGGGGCAATTAATATCATCTTTGGCTTCTCTTGTCCGACTTTTAGGAGGACCTTTCATAGAAGGGGCAGAGGAGGAAAGGCATAAACTGATAGGTTTTTCCAACTGAAGGGTAGGGCATCCACTTTCCATGCTTGTCTGGAAGTTCTTGTGCAGAATCTTTTCAATTGATAATTTTGAGGAGAGGCAAATAGCTATATGTCTGTGCTCTCCCATTTCTCTGTTATCATGCTGAAGACTTGTGGATTTAGTTTCCACTCGTGAGGATCCATAAGGTTTCTACTTAAATCGTCTGCCAGAGTGTTTTGTTTTCCTGGCAGGAATTGAGCTTGAAGATTTATTTGGTAGGTCAAAGCTGTGTCCCACAGTGCCATGGCTAATATGCAAAGGGGGTATGAGTGTGTGCCCCCTTGCTTGTTTATACACCACATGACTGTGGTGTTGTCCGCCTTTATCAGTAGTTGTCCTGGATGAAGTAAGTCCTTGAAGGCTGTTAGGGCATTTTGAACAGCTAGCATCTTTTTCTGGTTGATATGTAGATGCATTTGATTTGGTGCCCATATGCCCTGAATGCATCTTCCTGCCATGTGGGCCCCCCAGGCATAATCGGATGTGTCTGTTAAGGTTTGGCTGGCAGGGTTTGAGTGAAGGGCCATCCCATGTTTTGGTGACAGGCCTTTGCCCACCATAGAAACTCCTGTTGCAGGCAGAGGATGAGAGGAATCATTGTTTCCAGACTGTGTGAATGTTGACTCCATAAACTTTTTAGGTACCACTGAAGTTTCCTCATATGCAGTCTTGCAAACTGAATTAGTAGGATGCAGGAGGCCATGAAGCCCAGAGCCTGCAGAATTTGTCTTGCAGAACATTGGGTTTTTGTTGCCATCAGTTTGAAGTAAGTAGTCAGTTGCCTTTGTTTGTCTGGCGTGAGGCAAGCCATCTGGGCAGTTGTATTCAAGCTTGCACCCAGGAATGTTATCTTTTGAGAGGGTACCAGTTGTGATTTCTTTTCATTTATTGTGTACCCTAGGCATGTTAGAAGCCTGACAGGTGTCGTAGAAGAGTGTGCTTGTTCTCTGCTTGAATGAGACAGTCGTCCAAGTAAGGATATATTTGAATACTTCTTTGCCTGCAAAATGCAATTACTGGTGCCAGGCACTTTGTAAAGACCCTGGGCGCAGTAGATAAGCCAAAGGGCAGTGCAGAGAATTGGTAATGCATTAAGCCAGCCTTGAATCTGAGGTATCTTCTGCACAACTATCTTATTGGGACATGCAGGTATGCCTCTTTTAGGTCTAAAGTCACCAGCCAAGCATTCTTGCCCAGCATGGGCAGAAGCTGTTGCAAAGTGAGCATTTTGAATTTTGGAATGTCCAGGTATGTGTTCAAAATTGATAAATCCAGTATTGGCCGCCAGAGGCCTTGTCCTTTCTGGGTACCAAGAACAGTCGAGTAAAAAACTTTGTCTTTTTTCCTGTTCTGGTACTGTCTGAATGGCCCCCATATCCATGAGGGACGTAACCTGTTTCTGTGCTTCTGCCCATTGGTATTTTGGCAGATCTGGCCAACCATTTGTCATTGGCAGAGTGTGGAAATGGAATCTGTATCCCTGTGATACGATTTTTAGTACCCACTTGTCCTGGGTTATTAACTGCCAACTTTGAGCAAAAAGTGCTAATTTTCCCCCTATGGGTGCTGCCAAAAGATAAATGCTTGGTGTAGGCAGAGGGAAGTCATTGGGATTGCTTTCTGTAGGTTTGCACTTTATCTCCTCCAGATTTGGAGGTGGATGCACTCCATTGCTTTGACCGGTATGAGTCTTGAGCCTGGTACCTGGATCCCTTAGGGTGTCTGGATTTGCCCCTTTGAGCTCTGTCTGACACAGGAAAGGACCAATTTCTTGTAGGCCAGTGTCTGCTGAATCTAGGTGGCTGCACTTGTAAGAAATCTTTAACAGTTTGCATAGATTTAGCTTGGTCTTCCATTTTCTTTAAAACCTCTTCTGCCTTAATACCAAACAGAGAATCATGCTGTAAAGGTGCATCTAGCAATTTAGCTTTAACATGATCAGGCAAATTTTGTTCCTTTAACCAGGCATGCCTCCTAATCACAGATCTAGTAACTGCGGCCCTGCAGGAGGCCTCTAAAGAATCAAAAACACATTGCAAAGTATACTTTTCCAACTTGTTCAGCTGCATGCAATAATTCCTGCAATTCCTTATTTTTTGCACATTCTGAAATCATCATTTTCTGTTTCAGCAATCCCATAACATGTTGTTGGCACATAAACATATGAAATTGACAGTTTAAGGCCCCGATTGCCAAGGTTGCAGATGTATAAACCTTTTTCCCCATCTGTCCAGTGCCCTTGAATCTCTGTCGGAGGGGGTAGGGTTTTTTGCTGTTGAGGCCTTAACTCCCTTTGGACCCTGTGAAATAGTTTCAGGATCAGCAGCAGGGTTTCTAATTAAAATTTTATGAGAGTCAGGGACCCTGTAATACCGGTCAGGCTTACTGGGAGCTGGAGGTAAGGAGTCAGGGGTCAGGCTGGACTCCGAAAGCACATCATCCACAATGTCTAAAACAGGGGGAATGGCTAAAGGCTTGTGCTGAGGGAGAAGGAAATCCCTGAGCCTCTTTTTTGATTCTGAGAAGTCTTGACTCTCCCATTGAAAATGCTCCTTCAAAGTATGCAAGGTTTCTCCAAATGAATAATCCTCAGGAGGAGATGCAGATGGAATAGACTCCTCAGCATCAGAATCCTCATAGGGAAGTAAAGATAATTCCTGATCCGAAGAGGAATCAGAGGAAATAGAAACCTGATCAGAAGATTCATAGTCAGTGTCTTGCCTAGGCCTCTTATCTGGAGGGGGATGGGTACCCCTGATTCAAGGTAATAAGGTCTTCAGCCATTTTGATCATCTGTTTTTTAGGCATAGTGGCCTGTGCACGTGGGCTCAGGCATTGCTTTTTTAGTTTTAGAAGGTGTCTTTGCCTTTGGTTTTGCACCTTTTGTCGGTTTGATATAAAAATGTTGAGGTCTGAATACACCCTCAGAAGCCGATGCCTGCTCAGCGGCTCCGGATCTATCCGAGGGAGATACATCCGTCGGGCCAATACCTTGAGTATCTTGCGGCATGCCGGACTCCACATGGGTGTTGGTAAAGGCCTGCGACTCGAAGGTAGCGGGTATCAGGGGCTGCAAAAGCACCTGAGTACCGGCGAACCAGCGACTGGCTTAGGAGAAGCTTCATCTTCGGGTTTGGATCTCGACTGCCTTTCTTTGCCCTTTTCTTTGCGTTTTTTGTGTGCTCCGGTAGTCTGATTGCTATCAGACGACATTTCTGGATAGTTAAATATGTTTCCAAAATACTTGGATGCAAAAATATGCAGACACTTCATAGTGCGTTGGTTAAATCTAGCACAAAACTGACAGCCAGGCACGTTGTGATCAGGGCCTAGCCAAGGAATACAGTATAAATGGAAATCCTTATGAGGTATTTGCTTCCCACAAGTAATACAATTGTTAACTTTTTCTGACATCAGTAAAAAGCAAGAAAAAAGTTTCTCCAACGGGGTACTTAGCTTTAGTGAAGACTTCGGTTCTGAAACTCAGACTCGAATATTTCAGTAGTCGGCCGACCAGCACTTGCGAAATGCTTCTGCTTAGGGCACCGCGCGGCAAGAAAGACTAAAGACAATGGCGTCGGCTGCATGTTTTATACCCCTGACGACCTGACGTCATGGAAGAGGAGACAGCAACCGACATAGGACCCAAGACTTTGGAATTCAGGCCAACTGAGGGCAACCCGCCAGCAGATTACCCAAATGTAATGACTGCAACACTGAAACACGAAGAACATTGGAGATACCTCCTGCATGATTCCCTTATGGGGATATGCAGATAGGTTAAATCTAGGGTGACTAACCAGGCATCCTTGGCTAGCATAGGAAGAAGCTGTTGCAGGGTAAACATTTTGAATTTTGGTACCACCAGGAAGGTGTAGAGAATGGAAAGATCCAGGATTGGGCACCAAGAGCCCACTTTCCTGGGTACTAGGAAGAGTCTAGAGTAGAAAAGTACAGTTGTGTACTACCATAAATGTAGACGTTCGAGTGTATTCGCTGTTGCAGTCATTACACTTGGGTTATCCTGCTGGCAGGCCACCCGCAGTCGGCCTGAATTCCAAAGTCCTGGTACGGCGTCGGTTGCTGTCACCTCTTCCCTGACGTCAGTGCACCAGGGGTATAAAAGATGCAGCCGACGCCATTTTCTTCAGTTTTTCTTGCCCCAGATGTCAGGTGCCCCCAAAAGGGTAGGCTAAAAAACATTGCTTATAAAAGCATGCACTAAAATAAACAATACTTTCATCTACAAGCAAATACACCCCATAGGTTGTATAGGATAGAGAAGTACAGATAAGTCCCAGCAAAGAAAGGGGGAAGGTGGGTGGGTAACCTGGACTGCAACAGTGAATACACTTGAACATCTACATTTATGGTAGGTACACAACTGTACTATGTTCATCGTGTTTCACTGTTGCAGTCATTACACTTGGGTTGAATCCCAAAGCTGAGGTTGGGCGGCTGGGTCTAAATAGAATTAGGAGTGGCTATAAGGCCCTGCAGAACTGCAGTGGCAAAGCCTGCTCTGGATTTAGAGTAGAGTAAAGAGATAAGTGGTAGTGCTTAGTAAAGGTGTGCACTGAAGTCCAAGTTGCAGCCTCCAAAATATCCTTGGTTGGTACTCCTCTGAGGAAGGCTGCTGAGGTGGCTGCTGCCCTGGTAGAATGTGGTCTATTGCCCTTAGGCACTGACTTGCCATGTTGTGAATAGCAGAAACAAATGCAATGCCCTATCCATTTTGAAATAGTCTGCTTTGAGATGGCCTTTCCTTGTTATCCTGCAGCATATGCCACTAAAAGTTGCTCAGTCTTTCTGAAAGCTTTAGTTTTGTTCAAGTAGAAGTGTAGCTGTCTGTGTATGTCCAAAGAATGCAGAAGTCTCTCCCCTTTGTTCTGTGGGTTTGGGAAAAAACGTAGGCAAATGAATGGTTTGGTTAAGAGCCACACTGGACACTACCTTAGGCATAAATGTTGGGTTTGTCCTTAGAGAAACCCTGTCCGGATGGAAGATAATAAAAGGTTCCACAGCCATTAATGCTTGTAACTCTGAGACTCTTCTTGCTGAAGTTATTGCTAGGAGCAGAGCTGTTTTCCATGATAAGTATTTTATCTCAGCTGTATTGGCTGGCCCGAAAGGAGGCTGTGTGAGTTTTTCCAAGATAAAACTGAGATCCCATGCAGGTATTGGTGCTCTCCTTGGAAGTTTTATGTTTTTGGCCCCCCTGAGGAACTGCCTAAGCAATGGATGTGAAAAAATAGGTGGGTCTGTATTGTAATGAGCTGAAATGGCAGAGGCATGGATCTTAATTGATGAGAAGAATATGCCTTTGTCCAGCATCTCAGTTAGATATTGTAAAATCTGAGGAATGTTTGGAACAAGCGTGTCAATTCCTTATGCCTGGTTCCAAGCACAGAATCTCTTGCATTTTTCTGCACAAGACTTCCTGGTGCTGGGCCTCCTGGCCTCCAAAATAACATCCATAACCGCTTTAGAGAGAGGTGTATCCTGAATGGTTAGACTATCCGCCATGCAGCTAGATTTAGGGTTCTGAGTTGGCTGTGCAGGATTCTGATTGTTTTGTTGGATCAGTAAATGAGGAATTTGAGGCAATGTCCAGGCAGGACTGGGTACCAGTGTTGATGTGGCCAATCTGGGGCAATTAGTATCATTTGTGGCTTTTCTTGTCTGACCTTTAGGAGTACCTTGGGGAGGAGAGGCAGTGGAGGAAAGGCATATACTGTAAGGTTGTTCCAGCTGAATGACAAGGCATCTACTTTCTATGCTTGTTTGTGATAAGTCCTTGTGCAGAATCTTTGTAGTTGGCAGTTGTGAGGTGAGGCAAAAAGATCTATGTCTGGGCATCTCCATTTCCTTGTTATCATGCTGAAGACTTGTGGATCTAGTTTCCACTCGTGAGGATCCATGAGGTTTCTGCTTAGTTCGTCTGCCAGAGCATTTGTTTTTCCTGGCAGGAATTGTGCTTGCAGGTGTACTTGGTAGGTCAATGCTGTGTTCCAAAAATTATGGCTCGTCTGCAGAGGGGGTAGGAATGTGTGCCCCCCTGCTTGTTTACGTACCACATAACTGTGGTGTTGTCTGTCTTTATCAGTAGCTGTCCTGCATGAAGTAGGTCCCTTGAAGGCTGTCAGGGCATTTTGTACAGCTACCATCTCTTTTTGATTGATGTGAAGATGCCTTTGGCTTGGGGGCCATGTGCCCTGAATACATTTTCCTGCCATGCGGGCCCCCCCAGGCATAATCTGATGCATCGTTAGTGTTTGCCTGGCTGTGGGTAAAGTGAATGGCTGTCCCTTGTTGTGGTGACAGGCCTGTGCCCACCATCGAAACTCATGCTGCAGGCAGGGAATGAGTGAAATTAATGCTTCCAGGCTGTGGCAATGTTGAGTCCAAACACTTTTTGGATACCATTGCAGTTACCTCATATGCAGTACCTCATATGCAGTCTTGCATATGGAATTAGCAGAATGCAGGAGTCCATGTAGCCCAGAGCCTGCAGAATTTTTCTTGCAGATAACTGGGTCTTTGTTGCTATATTTTAGAAGTAAGAAGTCAGTTGCCTTTGTTTGTCTGGCGTGAGATAAGCCATCTGGGCAGTTGTATTTAAGCTTGCACCCAGGAATATTATCTCTTGAGAGGGTACTAGTTTTGATTTCTTTTCGTTTACTGTGTACCCTAGGCAAATTAGTAATCTTTTTACAAACACCAGATGCTGTAGTAGAATGTCTTTGGTCTCTGCTTGAATAAGGCAGTCGTCCAAGTAGGGAAATATTTGAATTCCTCCTTGTCTGCAAAATGCAATTACTGGTGCCAGGCATTTTGTGAAGACCCTGGGCGCAGTAGATAAGCCAAAGGGCAGTGCAGAGAATTGGTAGTGCATTCTGCAAGCTATGAATCTGAGGCATCTTCTGCAAGATTGTCTGATTGGGACATGCAGGTATGCCTCTGAGATCCAGAGTTACAAGCTAAGCCTTCTTGCCCAGCATGGGCAGAAGCTGTTACAGAGTCAACATTTTGAATTTCGGAACGTCCAGAAAAGTATTTAGAACAGACAGATCCAGAATTGGTCAACATGCTTTGTCCTTTCTTGGTACTAAGAAAAGTCTTGAGTAAAATCCTTGTCCCTGTTCTTGTTGTGGCACTGGCTGAATAGCCCTCATGTCCATGAGAGATGAAACTTGTTTTTGTGCCTCTGCCCATTGATTGTGTGGCAGGTCTGGCATACCTTTTGCCTTTGGATGGGTGTGAAAGTGGAACCTGTAGCCCTGACAGACTATATTTAGGACCCATTTGTCCTGGGTGATCGTGTGCCAACTTTGTGAAAAAAGTGCTAACTTTCCCCCTAAGGGTGCTGCCAAAAGAAAAATGCTTGGCATTGGCAGAGGGAAGTCATTGGGACTGTTTCCTATATGGCTGTGATTTGTCTTCTCCGCTTTTGGAGGTAGAAGCACCCCATTGTTTGGGCCTGTAAGACCCCTGGGGCTGTTGTCTGCCTCTAGGGTGCCTGTATCTGCCTCTTTGGGGCCTGTCTGACACGGGAAAGGACCAATTCTTAGGCCAGTTCCTGCTAAACCTGGGTGGCTGTACCTGTAAGAAATCCTTCACTGTCCGCATAAATTTAGCTTTATCCTCCATTTTCTTCAACACCTCTTCTGCCTTAACACCAAAGTATCATGCTGTAATGGAGCAGCCAATAATTTTGCTTTAACATGGATCAGGCAGTCTGTTCCTTTAACCAAGCATGCCTTCTAATAACAGAACATGTTACAGCAGCCCTGCAAGAGGCCTCCATTGAATCATAACCACATTGCATTTTCCCACTTATTCAGCTGCATGCAATAAATCCTGCAATTCCTTGTTCTCAGAACATTCAGAATTTGTCAACATTTTCTGTTTTAACAGAGACATTAAGTATTGCTGATATTTAAACATATGAAACTGACAATTTAAAGCCCTTACAGCCAAGGTAGCAGAAGTGTAGACTTTTCCCCCCCCATCTGTCCAGTGCCCTGGAATCTCTATCCGAGGGGACAGGGTTTTTGCAGTAGCAGCTTTGACCCCTTTGGGACCCTGAGAAATAGTTTCTGGGTCAGCAGCAGGGTTTTTATATAGAAATTTATGAGAGTCTGGAACCCTGTAGTATCTGTCTGGCTTAACAGGTGCAGGAGGTACAGAGTCGGGAGACAGGCCGGACTCTGAAAATACATCTACAATGTCTAGAACAGGTGGAATAGCAAGAGGTCTGTGCTGAGGTAATAGAAGAAAGTCTCTGAGCCTTTTCTTAGAATCTGAATAATCTTGGCTCTCCCAGTGGAAATGCTCCCTCATGGTATGTAGGATTTCCCCAAATGAGTAATCCTCAAGAGGAGAAGCTGAAGGAATAGATTCTTCAGCATCAGAATCCTCATAGGGAGGAATAGAGTATCCCTGTTCTGAAGAGAAGTCAGAGGAAATGGAAACCTGATCAGAGGAGTCATATTCAGTATCTTGCCTAGGCCTCTTTTCAGGAGGGGGATGGGAACCCCTGATCAAAGTAATTAGGTCTTCGGCCATTTTGAGCATCTGTTTCTTAGGCATGGAAGTCTGTCCTGGAGAATGCTGTACTTGTTTCCTTGTCTTTAAAACTGTTTTAGTCTGTCTTGGATGCGGACGTTGGCTTGATATAAAGCTGTGTAGGTCTGAAAACACCCTCAGAAGCCGATGCCTGCTCAGTGGCTCTGGACCCATCTGAGGGATTAGTTTCCGAAGGTCCAATACCTTGAGTATCCAGAGGCCTAGTTGTCTCCACATGGGAGTCGGAGATAGCCTGTGGCTCTGAGGTAGCGGGTGTCAGGGGCTGCGAAAGCGCCTCACTGAGAACCGGCGACTAGCCTAGAAGAGGCTTCGTCATCAGTTTTGGACCTCGGATGCCTGTCCTTTTCTTTTTCCTTGCGCTTTTTATGAATTCTGGTCGTCGGTTGTTCCGATGGCATTATATAGTTAAACCTTCGGCCAAAATAACGAAAAGCAAAATCATACCGACGCTTAATAGTGCGTTGGTTGAATCTAGCACAAAACAGACAACTAGCAACGTCATGTTCAGGGCCTAGGCAAGGAATACAGTAAGAATGAAAATCCTTATGAGGTATTTGCTTCCCACAAGAAAGACAATTGTTAAAACTTTTTCTGACATCAGTCTGGAGCAAGAAAAAAAAGTTTCCCCAATGAGGTATTTAGCTTTATAGAAGACTTCGGATCTGAAATTCAATTTCAAAAATCTCAGGAGTCGGCCGACCGGCAATTGCGAACTGCTTTTGCTTCGGGCACCATGCGGCAAGAAAGACTGAAGAAAATGGCGTCGGCTGCATCTTTTATACCCCTGGCACTGACGTCAGGGAAGAGGCTACAGCAACAGACGCCGGACCAGGACTTTGGAATTCAGGCCGACTGCAGGTAGCCTGTCAGCAGGATAACCCAAGTGTAATGACTGCAACAGTGAGACACGAACATTCCTTGATTCCTCTTCTACTGGAGCCGGCTGAATAGCTCTGACATTGAGTAGGGAGAGTACTTGGTTTTGAGCCTCTGCCCACTGGTTTGGAGGAAGGTGTGAAAACCCGCTTGGGATTGGCAGTGAATGGAAGTAAACTTTGTACCCCTGGGATACAATGTTGAGGACCCACCTGTCCTGAGTGATGGACATCTAGTTTTTTGCATGGAGGGCAAGTTTTCCTCCTAGGGGCACAAGCAATTGGGCAGGGCTGGGGAGTTGAGTAAAGAAGTCATTGTGAGCTTTTTCCATAACAAGGTGACTTACCACTCCCTGCTTTAAGGGTGCGGGTACTCCATTGCTTAGATATCTGCATACCCTGTGACTGCAGTCTGGGTGGTCCGTTTCCCCTGGGTCCAGTTTGAGAAGGCCTGGAGTGGGCTGGATAGGACCAGTGTTTGGAAGGGCAATGCCTACTGAATCTAGGGGGTTGCACTTGTAAGAATTCTTCAACAGTCTGCATAGACTTAGCTTTTTCTTCCATCTTTTTAAGAACCTCTTCTGCTTTGGTGCCAAACAAACAGTCCTTATTAAAAGGAGCATCAAGTAACTTTGATTTGACATGGTCTGGCAAGGTCTGCTCCTTCAGCCAGGCAGGTCTTCTCAGTACACAGCCAGTGAGAGCTGCCCGGCAAGATTCTTCTAGGGTGGCAAAGCCACACTGCAAAGTATGTTTGCTGACTTGGCTTGCAGAGTAAATAAGCTCCTGCAATTCTTTATTTTCTGCACAGTCTGAAAATGTTGCCTCTTTTTATTTAATAAATTCCAAAATATGTTGCTGGTACTTCAGCATGTGAAACTGACAATTCAATGCCCTAATAGCAATAGTTGCAGAGGTATATACCCACTTACCTCATATGTCCAAAGCTCTGGAATGCCTGTTCGAAGGGGTGGGATTCTTGACTGTAGTAGCCTTGATGCCTTTAGGCCCCTGGGAAATGATCTCTGGGTCAGCAGTTGTTGTCTTTCGGAATTTTCCCGGTAAGGGTTCACTACAGCAGCACTCCGGTCTGCTAATGACTGGCAGTGGATTTTTATGAAACGCCGAGGTGCCAACTCGACGCCCAACCTTCATCGAAGGAACACCCATTTACGCACGCATGTCTTTCGAACACTACCCAACCACGGGGAGGACATGCAGACTCGACACAGTAGGCACTCCCAAGCCACGCCAAGAATCGAACGGGAGAACCTCTTGCTGTGAGGTAACAATGCAACCACTGTACCACCGCGGAAATCTCTGGGTCAGCAGTAAGATTCTTAAAAAGAAATTTGGGAGTGTCAGGTACTCTGCAGTACCTGTCTGGTTTCCTAGGGGCAGGAGATAAAAGTGTCAGGAGTAAGACTGGATTCCATAAACACATCATCCACAACATCCAGGACAGGGGGTATTGCTAAGGGCCTGTGTTGAGGCAACTCTAGAAATTCTCTGAGTCCCTTTTTGGACTGAGGATAGTCTTGGCATTCCCAGTGGAAATTATTTCATAAGGCATGCAAGGTTTCACCAAAAGAAAAATCCTCTGGAGGGGAGGCAGAGGGAATGGATTCCTCTGCATCTGAATCTTCATAAGCAGATAAGGGCATGTCTTCATAATCAGAAATTTCAGAGTCATCGGACTCCTGGTCTGTAGAAGCTGAGGGGGACTGGACTCTGTCTCTTAGCAGGGGAAGGCTGACTTCCCCTAAACAGCATAATAAGGTCTTCAGCCATTCTAAGTATTTGTTTTTGTGGCAAGGGAGCAGGTGCATGTGCTTTGGTCGTCTGTTTTCTAGGCATAGTGTTTACTCTGGACCTAAGAAACTCAGAAGATTTGGTTAAAAAAGTCATTGGTTTGAGTCAAATATCGGTTGAGCGAATAACTGCCTCACAAGCCAGTGCCTGTTCAGCGGCTCCGGATCCATCCAAGGTAGAGACATCCGCAGGTTCCATAGTCGAAGAAGAGTCTCGCGGCATACCGGACTCCGAATAGGTCTCAGTAGAGGACTGACAATCCACTGAAGCCACCATCAGGGGCTGCAAAAGCAACTCACCGAGTACCGTCGGACTGGCAACTAGCTTAAAGGAAGCTTTGTCAGCAGCTTTGGACGTGTGCAGTCTGTCTCTGTCTTTACCCTTACGTTTTTTCAGAAGATCGGTAGTCGGATGGCTTACCAAAGCCATTTCGGAATACGGAGATTGAGAAAGTACAGTTGTGTACCAACCATAAATGTAGATGTTCGAGTGTATTCACTGTTGCAGTCATTACACTTGGGTTATCCTGCTGGCAAGCTACCCGCAGTCTGCCTGAATTCCAAAGTCTTGATCCGGCGTCGGTTGCTGTCGCCTCTTACCTGATGTCAGAGCGCCAGGGGTATAAAAGATGCAGCCGATGCCATTTTCTTCAGTTTTTCTTGCCCCAGATGTCAGGTGCCCCCAAAAGGGTAGGCTAAAAAACATTGCTTATAAAAGCATGCACTAAAATAAACAATGCCTTCATCTACAAGCAAATACACCCCATAAGTTGTACAGGATAGAGAAGTACAGATAAGTCCCAGCAAAGAAAGGGGGAAGGTGGGTGGGTAACCTGGACTGCAACAGTGAATACACTTGAACATCTACATTTATGGTAGGTACACAACTGTACTATGTTCATCATGTTTCACTGTTGCAGTCATTACACTTGGGTTGAATCCCAAAGCTGAGGTTGGGCGATTGGGTCTAAATAGAATTAGAAATGGCTACAAGGCCCTGCAAAACTGCAGTGGCAAAGCCTGCTCAGGATTTAGAGTAAAGAAGTAAGTGGTAGTGCTTAGTAAAAGTGTGCACTGAAGTCCAAGTTGCAGTCTCCAAAATATCCTTAGTTGGTACTCCTCTGAGGAAGGCTGCTGAGGTGGCTGCTGCCCTGGTAGAATGTGGTCTAATGCCCTTAGGCACTGATTTTCCATGTTGTGAATAGCAGAAATGAATGCAGTGTCCTATCCATTTTGAAATAGTCTGCTTTGAGATCGCCTTTCCTTGTGATCCTGCAGCATATGCCACTAAAAATTGCTCAGTCTTTCTGAAAGCTTTAGTTTCGTCCAAGTAGAAGCGTAGCTGTCTGTGCATGTCCAAAGAATGCAGAAGTCTCTCCCCTTTATTCTGTGGGTCTGGGTAAAAAGTAGGCAAATGAATGGTTTAGTTAAGAGCCACACTGGACACTTCCTCAGGCACAAATGTTGGGTTTGTCCTTAGAGAAACCCTGTCCGGATGGAAGATAATAAAAGGTTCCACAGCCATTAATGCATGTAACTCTTCTTGCTAAAGTTATTGCTAGGAGCAGAGCTGTTTGCCATGATAAGAATTTTAGCTCAGCTGTATTGGCCGGCTCAAAAGGAGGCAGTGTGAGTTTTTCCAAGACAAAATTGAGGTCCCATGCAGGTATTGGTGCTCTCCTTGAAGGTCTTATGTTTTTGACCCCCCCCCCCGAGGAACTGCCTAAGCAATGGATGTGAAAAAATAGGTGGGTCTGTATTGTAATGAGCTGAAATGGCAGAGGCATGGATCTTAATTGATGAGAAGGATAGGCCTTTGTCCAGCATCTCAGTTAGATATTGTAAAATCTGAGGAATATGTGGAACAAGCGTGTCAATTCCTTGTATCTGGTTCCAAGCACAGAATCTTTTCCATTTTTCTGCATAAGATTTCCTGGTGCTGGGCCTCATGGCCTCCAAAATAACATCCATAACCACTTTAGAGAGAGGTGTATTCTGAATGGTTACACTATCCACCATGCAGCTAGATTTAGAGTTCTGAGTTGGCTGTGCAGGATCGGATTGTTTTGTTGAGTGAGTAAATGAGGAATTTGAGGCAATGTCCAGGCTGGGCCTTGAGACAAGCTCCATAGGATTGGGTACCAGTGTTGGCGTGGCCAATCCGGGGCAATCAGTATAATTTGTGGCTTCTCTTGTCTGACCTTTAGGAGTACCTTAGGGAGGAGAGGCAGTGGAGGAAAGGCAAATACTGTAAGGTTGTTCCAGCTGAATGACAAAGCATCCACTTTCTATGCTTGTTTGTGATAAGTCCTTGTGCAGAATCTCTGAAATTTGCAGTTGTGAGGGGAGGCAAAAAGATCTATGTCTGGGTATCCCCATTTCCTTGTTATCATGCTGAAGATTTGTGGATCTAGTTTCCACTCGTGAGGATACATGAGGTTTCTGCTTAGTTCGTCTGCCAGAGCATTTGTTTCTCCTGGCAGGAATTGTGCTTGCAGGTGTACTTGGTAGGTCAATGCTGTGTTCCACAAAATCATGGCTTGTCTGCAGAGGGGGTAGGAATGTGTGTCGCCTGGCTTAAGTACCACATGACTGTGGTGTTGTCCGTTTTTATCAGCAGCTGTCCTGGATGAAGTAGGTCCTTGAAGGCTGTCAGGGCATTTTGTACAGCTAGCATCTCTTTTTGATTGATGTGTAGATGCCTTTGGCTTGGGGGCCATGTGCCCAGAATACATTTTCCTGCCATGTGGGCCCCCCTCCCAGGCATAATCTGATGCATCTGTTGTTAGTGTTTGCCAAGCTGTGGGTAAAGTGAACGGCTGTCCCTTGTTGTGGTGACAGGCCTGTGCCCACCATCGAAACTCGTTGCAGGCAGGGAATGAGTGAAATTAATGATTCCAGGCTGTGGCAATGTTGAGTCCAAACACTTTTTAGATATCATTGTAGTTTCCTCATATGCAGTCTTGCATATGGAATTAGCAGAATGCAGGAGGCCATGTAGCCCACTGGGTCTTTGTTGCCATGCTTTCAAAGTAAGAAGTCAGTTGCCTTTGTTTGTCTGGCGTGAGATAAGCCATCTGGGTAGTTGTATTTAAGCTTGCACCCAAGAATATCATCTCTTGTGAGGGTACTAGTTTTGATTTATTTTCGTTTACTGTGTACCCTAGGCAAATAAGTACTCTTTTTACAAACGCCAGATGCTTTAGTAGAATGTCTTTGGTCTCTGCTTGAATAAGGCAGTCGTCCAAGTAGGGATATATTTGAATAACTCTTTGTCTGCAAAATGCAATTACTGGTGCCAGGCATTTTGTGAAGACCCTGGGCGAAGTAAATAAGCCAAAGGGCAGTGTAGAGAATTGGTAGCGCATTGAGCCAGCTATGAATCTGAGGTATCTTCTGCAAGATTGTCTGATTGGGATATGCAGATATGCCTCTTTGAGGTCCAACGTTACAAGCCAAGTCTTCTTGCCCAGCATGGGCAGAAGCTGCTGCAGAATCAACATTTTGAATTTCGGGACGTCCAGAAAAGTATTTAGAATAGACAGGTCCAGAATTGGTCTCCATGCTTTGTCCTTTCTTGGTACTAAGAAAAGTCTTGAGTAAAATCCTTGTCCCTGCTCTTGTTGTGGCACTGGCTGAATAGCCCTCATGTCCATGACAGATGAAACTTGGTTTTGTGCCTCTACCCATTGATTGTGTGGCAGGTCTGGCATACCTTTTGCCTTTGGAAGGGTGTGAAAGTGGAACCTGTAGCCCTGAGAGACTATATTTAAGACCCATTTGTCCTGGGTGATCATGTGCTAATTTTGTGAAAAAAGTGCTAGCTTTCCCCCTAAGAGTGCTGCCAAAAGATAAATGCTTGGCACTGGCAGAGGGAAGTCATTGGGACTGTTTCCTATATGGCTGTGATTTGTCTTCTCTGCTTTTGGAGGTAGAAGCACCCCATTGTTTGGGCCTGTATGAGCCCTGGGGCTGTTGTCTGCCTCTAGGGCATCTGTATCTGCCTCTTTGTGGCCTGCCTGATATGGGAAAGGACCAATTCTTAGAAGGCCAGTTCCTGCTAAATCTGGGTGGCTGTACCTGCAAGAAATCCTTCACTATCTGCATATATATAGCTTTAGCCACCATTTTCTTCAACACCTCTTCTGCCTTAACACCAAAGTATCATGCTGTAAAGGAGCATCCAATAATTTTGCTTTAACATGATCATGCAGAGTCTGTTCCTTTAACCAAGCATGCCTTCTAAGACAGAACATGTTACAGCGGCCCTGCAAGAAGCCTCCAGTGAATCATAACCACATTGCAAAGTAGGTTTTCCCACTTGTTCAGTTGCATGCAATAAATCCTGCAATTCCTTGTTCTCAGAACATTCAGAATGTGTCAACATTTTCTGTTTTAACAGAGACATTAAGTATTGCTGATGTTTAAGTATATGAAACTGAAAATGTAAAGCCCTTACAGGCAAGGTAGCAGAAGTGTAAACTTTTTTCCCCCATCTGTCCAGTGCCCTAGAATCTCTATCTGAGGGGACAGGGTTTTTTGCAGTAGCAGCCTTGACCCCTTTGGGACCCTGAGAAATAGTTTCTGGGTCAGCATCAGGGTTTTTATATAGAAATTTATGAGAATCTGGAACCCTGTAATATCTGTCTGGCTTAACAGGTGCAGGAGGTAAAGAGAGTCAGGAGACAGACTGGACTCTGAAAATACATCATCTACAAAGTCTAGAACAGCTGGAATAGCAAGAGGTCTGTGCTGAGGTAGTAAAAGAAAGTCTCTGAGCCTTTTCTTAGAATCTGAATAATCTTGGCTCTCCCAGTGGAAATGCTCCCTCATAGTATGCAGGGTATCCCCAAATGAGTAATCCTCAGGAGGAGAAGCTGAAGGAATAGATTCTTCAGCATCAGAATCCTCATAGGGAGGAATAGAATATCCCTGTTCTGAAGAGGAGTCAGAGGAAATGGAAACCTGATCAGAGGAATCATATTCAGTGTCTTGCCTAGGCCTCTTATCAGGAGGGGGATGGGAACCCCTGATCAAAGTAATTAGGTCTTCGGCCATTTTGAGCATCTGTTTTTTAGGCATGGAAGTCTGTCCTGGAGAAGGCTGTACTTGTTTCCTGGTCTTTAAAACTGTTTTAGTCTTTGTCTTGGATGCTGAAGTTGGCTTGATATAAAGCTGTGTAGGTCTGAAAACACCCTCAGAAGCAGATGCCTGCTGAGTGGCTCTGGACCCATCTGAGGGATTAGTTTCTGAAGGCCCAATACCTAGAGTATCCAGAGGCCTAGTCGTCTCCACGTGGGAGTCGGAGGCGGCCTGTGGCTCTGAGGTAGTGGGTGTCAGGGGCTGCGAAAGCACCTCACTGAGAACCGGCAAGCCAGCGACTGGCCTAGAAGAGGCTTTGTCGTCGGTTTTGGACCTCGGATGCCTGTCCTTTTCTTTTTCCTTGTGCTTTTTATGAACTCCAGTCATCGGTTGTTCTGATGGCATTATGTAGTTAAACCTACGTCCAAAGTAATGAAAAGCAAAATCTTACAGACGCTTAATAGTGCGTTGGTTAAATCTAGCACAAAACCGACAACTAGCAACGTCATGGTCAGGGCCTAGGCAAGGAATAAAGTAAGAATGAAAATCCTTATGAGGTATTTGCTTCCCACAAGAAATACAATCGTTAACTTTTTCTAACATCGGTCTGGAGCAAGAAAAAAGTTTCCCCAACGGGGTACTTAGCTTTATAGAAGACTTCGGTTCTGAAATTCAATTTCGAAAATCTCAGGAGTCGGCCAAACGGCACTTGTGAACTGCTTTTGCTTCGGGCACCACGCGGCAAGAAAGACTGAAGAAAATGACGTCGGCTGCATCTTTTATACTCCTGGCGCTCTGACGTCAGGGAAGAGGTGACAGCAACCGACGCCGGACCAAGACTTTGGAATTCAGGCCAACTGCGGGTAGCCTGCCAGCAGGATAACCCAAGTGTAATGACTGCAACAGTAAACACGATGAACATCGAAAGTATTTAGTGACAATAAGGGCCCAACGACAAATAGTTTAGCCGTTGAACAAGGCACAAAACCAACAGTGAGGTACGTCGTAGTCTGGGCCTAAACAGGTGATGCAGTAAGAATGGAAATCTCTGTATGGTATTTGCTTTCCACAGGCAAGACAATTGTTAACTTTTTCTGACATCGGTTAGAGCAATAAAAAAGGATTCCCAACGGGGTACTTAGCTTCAGAAGACTTCAGGATAATTCAATTCAGAAACGAAAACTCCGGTAGCGGCCGACCGGCAGTCGTGCAAACTGCGTTTGCTTCGGGCTCCTCTGCAAGAAAGACAGATGTAATGGCATCAGCTGCCTGTGTTAATACCCCTGATGACCTGACGTCAGACCTGGAGCGACAGCAACCAACGCAGAAATACTAAGTCTCTGGTATTTGGGCTGACTAAGGGCTACCTGCAGGCAGATAACCCAAGTGTGGCAACAGTGAAACACGAAGAACATCTTTGCATTCTTCTGGTATAGAGATGGACCCTTTAGGGAGTGAGAGGGGGGTAAACTTAGCACTGAACCTATCTGACAGAATGTTGGCAATATCAGTTGGTTCTGTATATTTAGCGCCATTGTGCTGTAACTCAGAGCGGATTTGAGTGTTGCCACTGAGATTCTTGACATCGCTATAAAATGCTTTGCGGTTGTCCTTAGAATCAGTGGTGATTTTGTTTTCATAACTAGCTTTGGAGGATTTTATGAGGGATCTCAGCTTCTAACTGAGGCTGACCAGGGAGTTCCTCCGATCATGGGATTTTTCTCTTTTTTGTAACAGTTTCTTTCTTCTGTTGTAGAGTTTATTTATGGCAGGGGACCCACCAGATTGGCTTCCTTTTTTTGGAGGATAGCATCTTGGTTCTGTTAAGGATAGCAGGATCTACACACTCGTCTAAGTCCTTATAAAGTGCATTTGTGTAGGATTCAGCAGTCGTACCTCTACTGTCCGTCTGTATGGGTGTCGTGAAGTTTGCCACTTCTGTCTTAAGTAGTGTGAAGCTGGCTTTGGAGGAATTTTTTATAGTGCTTTCCCTAATGGGGGGTGGGGGCGGGATGTGGATGTCTAGGGTGATTACCTTGTGGTCGGATCTGACCAATGAGGAATTGACCTCTGATGTGGAACACTGGTCGCCCATGTTGGTAATGACCAAGTCTAGGATACTGCTGCCCCTGGTGGGGTTGTGGATAAGTTGATCCAAGACGTTGGAATTTATGAATTCCAGAAAACGTTGAGTACAAGAGTTGGTACACGAGTAGTTTTTCCAGGTAATGGAGGGGTAGTTGAAATCGCCCATTATTAGGGTGTTGGGTTATACCCTAATATTTTCCAGTGTATCAAGAAATGAGGAGTGGGAATCCTGGGGTATGGTGGGGAATCTGTAGCAAGTTACAATCTGGATTGCGGTCTTGCCCAGAGTTAGCTACACTTGAATGATCTCGGATGCATTATGCTGAGCAACTAGCCTGGAGGTGTGGATATCCTTAATGAATATGGACATGCATCCGCCTTTAGTGTTTCAGTCCAGGTTAGGTGGCCGAAAGGTGTGGTATGAATTACAGGCTGGTAGTGCAGGGGTGGTCTCTGGAGCCTTGAACCATGTTCTCTGTCACTACACAGATGTCGATGTTCTCCATTTTAAGGACTGCCTCGAGTAAATGCATTTTGAGGTTTAGACTTCTAGCACTGAGTAGCATTACCCTCAGATTTTGCTTGCTTATACCTGTTATGGTGGTGAATTTGTCATTTGAACCTTGCCTAAAAAAGGCACTATAGCCTTAGCCAGTATCCAGAATCCCAAGGGCAGGCAATCTCTGGCAAAGCATCGTGGTCTGTCGATCATGTCATCCCAGGCAGACAGATACTGGATCCCCTTACAATGACACCAGAAGCTTATACAATGACACCAGAAGCTTAGCCAATTGTTGAAGTCAATCATTTTGTCCTTGTACTGTGGTATCATTCTGGGTGATGGCAGGATGCTAGTCTAGCCTAGGGTCATACCTGCCTGGGCTACAAGATCGCAGAGCTCCTCCATGTCTCTTTTCATGTAGTCCAGAAGGTACATCTCAGGTTATTCACACCAACATGGACAATGACAAGGTCATATTTGTACTTGTTGTGGAGTGACCTGAGTGCGTGTGTTATGTGGCAGATCCTGGCACCCGACAAGCAGCTGACAGTAACTTTCTCCTTGTTTAGCCTGGTGAGTGGACCATCAGTGTGCCTGACTATAGAGTCACCTATGACTAGAGTGTTGGGCATGTTGTTATGCCTTATGGGCTGTGGTCGAGTGGCACACTGAGTTTGTGGGCTGTGTGTCATTTGGGTTGTGTTGGGGGGGTGGAGGTTGCTTCTGCTTTGGAGGTCTCTGTTGCTTGAACAGATTTTTACTGAAAGCCTCCGTGAATGTAGGTGTGTGTTTTGTGTTTATGTGTATCCATTTTGGTGGTGTAGGTTTTGAAGTACTATGCAATGAGCATGGTGTGGTGCAAGTGTGTTTACTTTCTCCTCTTGACTGTCTAGTCCAGTCTTGGGTGAAGAGAGCTTTGCTTCCAGTTTGGCTATATAAGTGCATCTCTCACAGGTTGTAGTGTTGGGTGGTAGGAGAGGGTTGTCTGTGTACATGAGGCAACTGCTGCATTGCCCCAAGATGCCCAGATTCATCAGGTAGACAGGAGAAAAAGAGAGGCAGGTGGTAATGTTTGGTAAAAGTGTGAACAAATGTCCATGTGGCAGCCTCCAGGATGTCCCTGGTGGGGACTCCTCTGGGGAAAGCTGCAGAGGTGGAGGGTGCCCTGGTGGAATGCATCCTGACCCCCTTTGGGGGCAGTTTCCTGTGCTGTTTGTAGCAGAAATGGAGATGGCTTTGCCTTCTGCTCCAGTAGCAAAGCTAACCAGCAATTGATCGGACTTTCTGAAGGGTTTAGTCCTGTCTAGATAGAATCTGAGCTGTCTGTGCACATCTAGAGAGTGCAGAATCCTTTCCCTCTTGTTTTGTGGGTTAGGGAAAAATGTGGGCAAATGAATGGATTGGTTAAGAGCCACACTGGATACCACTTTAGGTATTAAGGATGGGTTAGTCCTGAGGGAGACCCTGTAAGCATGGAAAATGATGAAGGGCTCTACAGCCATGAGTGCTTGTAGCTCTGAAACTCTTCTAGCTGAAGTGATCGCCAGAACCAAGGCAGTTTTCCAAGAGAGGAATTTTAACTCTGCTGAAGCTGCAGGCTCAAAGGGGCTAGGGTGCGCTTTTCCAACACAAAGTTAAGGTCCCAAGCTGGGGTAGGAGCTCTTCTGGATGGCCTTAAGTTGCTAGCCCCTCTTAGGAACTGTTTGATGAGAGGGTGTGAGAAGAGAAGTGGCTCTGTGCTGTAATGAGCAGAGATGGGAGAGGCATGAATTTTAATAGAAGAGAAGGATAGACCCCGGTGTAGCATGTCTGCTACGTAATACAGGATGAGAGGTAGGGAGGGCTGTGCTATTTCGGCTCCCTTAGCCTGGATCCAGGTGCAAAACCTTTTTCACTTGTCAGCATAGGATTTTCTAGTGCTGGGGCGTCTGGCCTCACGTATAACATCCAGGACTTGTTTGCTTAGGATGGCAGCTCGAGGAGAGGTCAGGGAATAAGCCAGGCTGCCAAGTTCAGGGTCTGCAATTGTGGATGCATGAATTCTCCATTCTTCTGGGTCAGGAGTGCTGGGATCTGAGGTAGGTGCCATGGTGGCAGGGGTGATAGGCTGCACAGCAGTGGGTAACAGTGTTGGTGTGGCCAGTCTGGGGCAATCAGGATTGTTCACGGTTTTTATTCCCTTATTTTGAGCAGTACCCTTGAAATGAGTGGTAGAGGGGGAAAGGCATATATCGAGAGGTTTACCCATTGGAAGGATAGAGCATCCACTTTCCAGGCCTTGCTGTGAGGTTCCCTGGTGCAGAATTTGCTGAACTGATGATTGGAGTGGGAGCCAAAGAGGTCCACCTTCGGGATGTCCCATTTCTGGGTTACAAAGTTGAAGACTCTGTGGTCTAGCTGACACTCGTGTGGGTCTAGCAGGTTTCTGCTTAAGTTGTCTGCCAGAGAGTTTAGGGAGCCTGGCAGGAAAGTACAGTTTTGTACCTACCATAAATGTAGATGTTCGAGTGCTAATACAGCTGCAGTAATCACAGATGGGTTCTCTGCCGTCAGGCGGGTCCTCGGTCGGCCGAATTCCAAAGTCTAGGTCCGGCGTCGGTTGTTGTCGCTTTCTCTCCTGACGTCAAGTGAGGCCGGAGTATATAAGACACAGCCGACGCCATGTTCTTCAGTCTTTCTTGCCCCAGATGTCAGGTGCCCCCAGAAGGAAGGCAATACATAAATTATATATGTATATATACATGCAATGCAATATAATCCAAAATCAGTAGTTGCAAGCAAATAAACCATAGAAGGATAACCCAGTCAGGTTGTATGAAGAGGGGGTTAGGCCCCATGCCTTTACCAAGTGGGGAAGGAGGGAGGGAAACCTGTACTGCAGCTGTATTAGCACTCGAACATCTACATTTATGGTAGGTACAAAACTGTACTATGTTCATCGTGCATACAGCTGCAGTAATCACAGATGGGTAGAGTCCCAAAGCTACGCACAGGGTGGTAGGTACTAGGTGGAACTGGGATGAGCCAGAATGCCCTGCAACACAGCAGTGGCAAAGCCTGCTCTAGTTTTGGAGTATAAAGGCAGGTGGTAGTGTTTTGTGAAGGTATGTACAGAACTCCAAGTGGCTGCCTCCAAAATATCTTTGGTAGGAACTCCTCTGAGGAAGGCTGTAGAGGTAGCTGTGGCCCTGGTGGAGTGGGATCTGATGCCTGTGGGAACAGATTTCCCACGATAGGAATAACAAAACCGTATGCAGTGGCCTATCCACTTTGAAATTGTCTGCTTGGTAACTGGCTTCCCTTGAGCCCCTACAGCATAGGACACAAAGTTGGTCTGATTTCCTGAAGGACTTTGTTCTGTCCAAATAATAACGTAGCTGCCTATGGATGTCTAAAGAGTGTAGCAGCCTTTCCCTTTGTTTTGAGGATTGGGGTAAAAGGTAGGTAAGTGTATGGCTTGATTTAAACCTACCCTGGATATGACTTTACGGATAAATGACGGGTTGGTACAGGGAAACCCTGTCCTGATGGAAGATGAGAAAGGGCTGCACCGCCATGAGGGCCTGTAGTTCCGAAACCCTACGAGCTGAAGTGATGGCCAGAAGGAAGGCTGTTTTCCAGGACAAATATTGCAAATCTGTTGAGGCAGCTGGTTCAAAAGGCGGCAATGTTAATTTTTCTAGAATGTAGTTAAGATCCCAGGCTGGTATTGGTTGTTTCCTTGGTGGTCTTATATTCTTAGCCCCTCTGAGGAACTGTCGTAAGAGTGGGTGAGAAAATAAAGGTGGATCCATGTTGAATTCTGCAGAAATGGCTGAGGCATGGATTTTTATGGAAGAAAATGAAAGTCCACTGTTCAGCAGCTCAGCTAGATACTGTAATACCGGAGGCAAATTCAGTTTTCTAGGGTCCTGGCCTTTTTTCTCATTCCAAGAGCAAAATCGTTTCCATTTTGAGGAGTAAGCCTTTCTAGTAGATGGCCTTCTGGCCTCCAAAATTACATCCTACACCTCCTTGGAGAGTAGGGTCTGTTGTGGTGTTAAGGAATTTTCCATGCAGCGAGATTGAGTGTTTTCTGCTGACTGTGAAGAGTTTTGTAGCTGTGCTGAGTCAGCAGAAGAGGCATTAGAGGTAGGGACCAGGGAGGAGTATGTGTTAGGCTCCTCAGGAGCGGGTACCAGTGTTGCCTTGGCCAATCTGGAGCAATCAGTATCATCTTCGGTCTGTCTGCTCTTGCTTTCAAGAGCACCTTGGGCAGAAGAGGCAGAGGTGGGAAAGCGTAAACTGCCCATGCTGTACAACTGAATGAAAGGGCGTCCACTCTCCAGGCCTTTGGATGGAAGGTCCTCGAACAAAACTTTTCCAATTGACGATTCCTGTGGGAGGCAAAAAGATCTATGTCTGGCCTCCCCCACGCTTGGATTATCTCTGTAAACACCTGAGGATGCAACTTCCATTCGTGTGGATCTGTCATATTTCTGCTTAGATTGTCTGCCAGCGTGTTTTCCAATCCTGGCAAGTACTGTGCTTGAAGTTCGATTTGCCATTCCAGAGCCATGTTCCAAAGAGTCATGGCTAGTCTGCACAAGGGGTATGAATGTGTTCCTCCTTGTTTGTTTATGTACCACATTACTGTGGTGTTGTCTGTTCTTATCAGTAATTGTCCTGGATGCAGGAGGTCCTTGAAAGCTGTAATTGCATTTATTACTGCTAGCATTTCTTTTTGATTGATGTGAAGGTGCTTTTCCTTTTGGGACCATTTGCCCTGAATGCACCTGTCTGTCATGTGCGCCCCCCAGGCGTAATCTGAGGCGTCTGTTGTGATGACTTGATTTGCTTGAGGCTTGCAGAATGGGAGACCTGTGTTTGCTTGACATGCTTGGGCCCACCATAGAAATTCCTTTTGCAAACATGGAATTATTGGTATTATTGTTTCCAAACTGTGACTGTGTTGAGACCATATGTTTTTTAGGTACCATTGAAGTTTCCTCATATGCAACTTTGCACATGGGATTAAAAGAATGCAAGATGCCATGAAGCCCAGAGCCTGCAGGATTTTCCTTGCAGTAAGCCTGGTACATTTTGCTAGCATTTTGAAGTACTGAGTTAGTTGCCCCTGTTTTTCTGGCATAAGATAGGCCATCTGGGTGTTTGTGTCCAAGTTGGCACCCAGGAAAGTTATTTTCTGAGATAGTGTTAGCCTGGATTTCTCTTTGTTGATTGTGTATCCCAGAGAATGCAGCAACCGTGTTACATAAGCCAGATGTTCCAGAAGTATGTGCTTGCTGTCTGCTTGGATCAGGCAGTCATCCAAATAAGGGTAAATTTGTATCCCTTGAAGTCTGCAGTAGGCAATCACTGATGCCAGGCATTTTGTGAATACTCTGGGCGCAGTAGATAAGCCAAAGGGCAATGCAGAGAATTGATAGTGGATTGAACCTGCAAGAAATCTGAGGTATCTTCTGCAGCTTTGTCTGATTGGGACATGCAGGTATGCCTCCTTGAGGTCCAATGTTACCAGCCAAAACTCCTTGCCCAGCATGGGAAGAAGCTGCTGTAATGTGAACATCTTGAATTTTGGTACAAGTAAAAATGTGTTTAGGATGGATAAGTCCAAAATGGGTCTCCAGTCGGTTCCCTTCCTTGGTACCAGAAAAAGTCTGGAATAAAAACCTTGACCTTGTTCGTGAGTAGGTACCTCTTGAATAGCTCTCATGCCTATGAGCTTTGAAATTTGTAGTTGTGCCTCTGCCCTTTGATTGTGTGGCAGGTTTGGCATGCCTCTCATTTTTGGAAGAGTGTGGAATTGAAATTTGTAGCCTCTGTTTATAACGTCCAGGATCCATTTGTCTGTTGTGACAATATGCCAATTTCTTGTAAATAATGCCAGCTTTCCTCCCAAAGGTGCTGCCAGCTGAAACTTGCTTGGCATGGAAATGAGGGAGTCATTGAGTTTGTTTCCTGTATTGTTGTGCACTGTTTTCGCCACCTCTTGGTGCTGGAGTTTGCCATTGTCGGCCTCTATATGATCCTTGTGATTGCCCTTTGCCCCTTCTGCGTCTGTATCTACCTCTTTGGGGCTTGTCAGTGGCTGGAAAGGACCAGTTCTTTGAAGGCCAATTTCTGCTAAAACGTGGTGGTTGGACCTGTAAAAAAGCTTTGACAGTTTGCATAGATTTGGCTTTTTCTTCCATTTTCCGTAATATCTCCTCAGCATTAGTACCAAACAGCACATCCTTTTGTAAAGGAGCATCTAGAAGTTTAGCTTTCACATGATCAGGCAAGCTTTGTTCCCTAAGCCAGGCATGTCTACGAATGACTGATCCTGTAGCAGCAGCTCTACTTGAGGCCTCTAGGGCATCATAGCCACATTGTAAGGTGTGTTTACCCACTTGCTCTGCACTATGCATCATATCCTGCAACTCCTTCAAATCTGGTTGTTCAGGTTGAGACATTTTATTCCTTAATTGTGATAACAGGGACTGTTGATATTTAAGCATATGAAACTGACAATTTAAGGCCCTCATGGCTAGGGTGGCCGAGGTATATACCTTTTTTCCCCACCTTTCTAAGGATCTTGACTCTCTTTCGGCAGGAAGTGGATTCTTAGCAGTAGAGGCCTTCGATCCCTTGGGGCCTTGAGAAATGGTTTCAGGGTCAGCATTGTGGCTTTTGTAGAGAAATTGGTGAGCGTTAGGAACTCTGTAGTCCCTATCAGGTTTGACTGGTGCAGGAGGCAGGGAATCCGGGTTAAGGCAAGCCTCCGAATAAACATCATCAAGTATGTCCAAGACAGGAGGTATCGCCAGAGGTCTGTGTTGAGGTAACAAAAGAAATTCCCAAAGTCTTTTCTTGGAATCGGAAAAGTCCTGGCCTTCCCAATGGAAGTGTTCCCTCAAAGTGTGCAAGGTTTCCCCAAAGGAAAAATCCTCAGGAGGAGATACAGAAGGAATGGACTGCTCTGCATCCAAATCTTCAAAAGGGGAGTAAGAGTGTTCCTCTACATCAGAATGTTCTGATAAAATGGAGCCCTGATCAGAAGAGGGAGAATCTTCCTCCACTCTGGGTCTCTTGTCTGGAGGGGGCTGAGAACCCCTGATAAGAGTAATTAAATCCTCAGCCATTTTAAGCATCTGTTTTTTTTTTTTGGGCATGGGGCCTGTCCACATAAGGAGGCTCAACACTCACAATGGCTTCAGTGGTTGTAGTCTGGGAAAGGGCCGAGGTACCTGCGGTCTCGGTTACAGAAGACACCGCCAAAGGAGTGTTGTCGGTAGTCAGGGACTGCAAAGGCGTCTCGCTGAGAACCGGACCACGTGTAGCCGGTTTTGGCGTGGTGTCGGTGGGAACCGCGGACCTCGCGTGTCGGTCCTTGTCCTTGCGTTTTTTGGACAAAACAGTAGTTGGAGTCTCCGACGACATTTTATAATCAAAGGCTTAAAAGTGTTGGGCGAACTCCGCCCGCCGCTTAATGGTGCGTTTATTGAAAAGTAGCGCAAAAGCGACAGCCCGAGACGTCGTGGTCTGGGCCTAAACAAGGTATGCAGAGGGAATGGAAATCCTTATGCGGTATTTGCTTCCTACAAGAAATACAATTATTAACATTTTCTGACATCGGTCTGAGGCAAGAAAAGTTTCCCCAACGGGGTACTTAGCTTTAATGAAGACTTCGGTTTCCAATTTTTTCGTAATTCAGGAGCTGGCCGACCAGCACTTGCGAACTGCTTCTGCTTCGGGCATCCGCACGGCAAAAAAGACTGAAGAACATGGCGTCGGCTGTGTCTTATATACTCCGGCCTCACTGACGTCAGGAGAGAAAGCGACAACAACCGACGCCGGACCTAGACTTTGGAATTCGGCCGACCGAGGACCCGCCTGACGGCAGAGAACCCATCTGTGATTACTGCAGCTGTATGCACGATGAACATCTGTGCTAGCAGGTGTATTTGCATGGCTGGTGTCCTTTACCAAATGGTCAGGGCAAGCCTGCAGACAGGATAAGAGTGAGTCCCTCCCTGCTTGTTGATATACCACATCACTGTGGTGTCTGTTTTGATCACTAGAGGCCTTGGGTAGAGAAGGGGTCTGAAAGCTGTGAGGGCATGCTGAACAGCTAGCATCTCTTTTTGGTTGATGTGCAGATGTATTTGATTTGGGCTCCAATGGCCCTGAATGCATCTGCCGTCCAGGTGTGCACCCCAGGCATAGTCTGATGCATCTGTGGTGAGGTTCCGGGCGGCGTGGGGTTGTGAGAAGTTAAGTCCCTTGCTGGGATTGCATGCTGCTGCCCACCAAAGAGAATATTTCCATAGAGAGGGTATCACAGGTATGATAGTTTCCAGGTCTTGAGAGTGTTGACACCAAAGGCTTTTTAGGTACCATTGTAGTTTCCTCATATGCAGTCTGGAATGTAGAATGCAGGAAGCCATGAACCCTAGACCTTGCAGGATTTTCCTTGGGGACAACTGGGTTCTGGTGGGTAGTTGAGAGAACAGGCTTGTTTTTCTGGAGTAAGGAATGCCATCTGGGATGCTGTGTCCAGGCTTGCTCCCAGGAATACAATTTGTTGTGTGGGGACTAGTTTTGATTTCTTTTCATTGACAGTACACCCCAGGGAGGTCAGTAGGTCCTTTACAAAGGTCAGTTGCTGTAACAGCTTTTCCTGACTGTCTGCCTGAATCAGGCAATCATCTAAGTAGGGGTAAATCTGAATATTTCTTTGTCTGCAAAAAGCAAAGGCTGGAGCCAGGCATTTTGTGAAAACGCTGGGAGCAGTGAATAAGCCAAAGGGAAACGGAGAGAACTGAAAGTCCATAGATCCTGCTCTGAAACGTATACATCTCCTGCTAGATTCCCTGATTGGAATGTGCAGTTAGGCCTCTTTTAGGTCTAGGGTGGCTAACAAAGCATCCTTGGAAAACATAGGAAGAAGCTGCTGGGGGGTGAGCATTCTGAATTTTGGTATCACCCAAAAGGTGTTTAGAATGGATCGAGGATTGGGTGCCAGGGGCCCTCTTTTCTGGGTACCAAGAAGTGTCTGGAACAGAAACCTTGGCCTATCTGGTCTGCAGGAACATGCTGTATTGCCCTCATGGACAGCAGGGAATGGACTTGCTTTTTGGCCTCTGCCCACTGGTTTGGAGGAAGATCTGGGAACCCTTTTGCGGCTGGCAGAGTGTGGAAATAAAATCTGTATCCCTAGGACACTATGTTGAGGACCTATCGATCGTTGGTAATAGAGGCTCAGTTGTTTGCATGGAAGGAGAGTTTTCCTCCTAGGGGCACAAGCAGAGATAAGGGGTGGAGGTGTAAAGTCATTGTGAGTTCTTACCATAAGGGGGTGGCTTAGCACTCCCCGTCTTTGAAGAGGAGGAACTCCATTGATTAGATCTCTGCATTCCCTGGGACTGCTGTCTGGGGGGTGGTCTGCTTCCCCTGAGTCTTGGCTGAGCTGGCCTGGAGGGGGCTGGAAAGGACCAGTGCTTGGAGGGGCAATGCCTACTGAACCTCGGAGGCTGGACCTGTAAAAAGTCCGTCTGTATAGATTAAGCTTTTTCTTCAATCTTTTTAAGACCTCTTCTGCTGTGGTGCCAAACAAATTGTCTTTGTTCAATGGTGCGTCCAATAATTTTGATTTGTCATGGTCTAGCAAGGCCTATTCCTTAAGCCAAGCATGCCTTCTAAGGTCAGAACCAGTGACTAATGCCCTGCAAGATGTTTCTAGGGTGTCAAAAAGTACAGTTTTGTACCTACCATAAATGTAGATGTTCGAGTGTTCACCCTGCTGCAGTCATCACACTTGGGTTATCCTGCCGTCAGGCGGTCACGCAGTCGGCCTGAATTCCAAAGTCTTGGTCCGGTGTCAGTTGCTGTCGCTTCTTCCCTGACGTCAGTGCGCCAGGGGTAGACAAGAGGCATCCGATGCCATTTTCTTCAGTTTGTCTTGCCCCAGATGTCAGGTGTCCACAATAAGTAGGTATATATATATATATATATATATATATATATATATATATATATATATATATAAAAATAAAACAATACCTTCAGGCACAAGCAAATACACCACAGAGGTCGTATAGGATAGAGTGGCATAGATAAGTACAGCTAGTTCAGAGGGGATGGAGGGAGGGTAACCTGGACTGCAGCAGGGTGAACACTCGAACATCTACATTTATGGTAGGTACAAAACTGTACTATGTTCATCGTGTTACCTTGCTGCAGTCATCGCACTTGGGTTGAATCCCAAAGCTAAGGATGGGTGGTGGAGTTAAACAGGGTTAGAAGAAGCTAGTAGGCCCTGCAAAACTACAGTGGCAAAACCAGCTCTAGTCTTAGAATATAGGGGTAAGTGATGGTGTTTGGTGAAGGTGTGCACTAAACTCCAAGTTGCAGCTTCCAGAATATCCTGGGTTGGCACTCCCCTGAGAAAGGCTGCTGATGTAGCTGTAGCCCTGGTGGAGTGTGACCTAATGTTAGCAGGTACCGGTTTCCCATGATGCTTGTAGCAGAAACGTATGCAATGCCCTATCCATTTAGAAATGGTCTGTTTTGAGATGGCTTTTCCGTGTGATCCTGCAGCATAGGCTACAAAGAGCTGTTCAGATTTTCTGAATGCCTTAGTTTTATCCAAGCAGTAACATAATTGACTGTGAATGTCCAAAGAGTGCAGGAGTCTTTCTCCTTTGTTCTGGGGATTTGGGAAAAAGGTGGGCAAATGAATGGTCTGGTTTAGGGCCACACTGGATACCAGCTTTGGCAAAAAGGTAGGGTTAGTTTGTAGAGAGACTCTGTCTTGATGAAAAATGAGGAAAGGCTCCGCTGCCATTAGTGCCTGTAGCTCTGAGACTCTTCTAACTGAGGTTATTGCTAGTAGCAGGGCAGTTTTCCATGAAAGAAATTTTAAATCAGCTGAAAACGCTGGTTCAAAGGGTGGCAGTGTAAGCTTTTCCACAACAAAGTTGAGATCCCAAGTAGGAGTTGGTGCTCTCCTGGGCGGTCTTATGTTCTTAGCCCCTCTGAGGTACTGTCTTAGGAGTGGATGTGAGAATAAAGGAGGATCCGTGTTGTAATGAGCTGAAATTGCTGAGGCGTGGATCTTAATAGATGAAAAGGAAAAGTCCTTTGTGCAACATCTCAGTTAAATATTGTAGAATCTGAGGAATGTTTGGATCAAGGGGATTTTGGCCTTTAGCCTGGTTCCAGGCACAACATTTTTTCCATTTGTCTGAATAGGTTTTTCTGGTGCTGGGCCTCCAGAATGACATCCATAACAGCTTTGGATAGAGGAGTTGGCTGCTTGTTTAGGTAATTTGCCATGCAGCCAGGTTTAAAGTCTTGAGTTGGCTGTGTAGAAACTGATTGTCTCGCTGGGTAAGCAGGTGAGGAATTTGTGGTAAAATCCATGGTGGGCCGTGGGCCATGTTCCTTAGAACTGGATACCAATGCTGGCTTGGCCAGTCTGGTGCAATGAGTAGCATTTGTGGCCTCTCTAATCTGACTTTCAGCAGTACCTTTTCTAGAAGAGGCAGTGGAGGAAAGGCATACACTGTTAATGTTTTCCAACTGAATGAGAGGGTGTGCACTTTCCAAGCTTGTGGATGGAATGTCCTTGTGCAAAATTTTTGAAGTTGGTAGTTTTGGGGGTTGGCAAACAGATCTATGTGTGGGCATGCCCATTTTTGAGCTATCATTGCAAATACTTGTGGATCTAGTTTCCACTCGTGTGGATCCATGATGTTTCTGCTTAGGTCGCCTGCCAAAGTGTTTTTCTTTCCTGGCAGAAATTGTGCTTGTAATTGAACCTGGTAAGGCAGTGCTGTGTTCCACAAGGTCATTGCTTGCCTGCATAGAGGGTAGGAACGTGTTCCCCCTTGCTTGTTTATGTACCACATTACTGTGGTGTTGTCCGTCTTTATTATTAGTTGTCCTGGGTGTAAGAGGTCCTTGAAAGCTGTTAGGGCATTCTGTACTGCTAGCATTTCTTTTTGATTGACATGCAGATGCCTTTGATCTGTAGTCCATTTGCCCTGAATGCACTGTCCTGCCATGTGTGCTCCCCAGGCATAGTCCGATGCATCTGTTGTCAGTTTGCCTGGCTGTGGGTAAGGTGAAAGGCTGACCCGTGTTGAGGTGACTTGCCTGTGCCCACCATAGAAACTCCTGCTGAAGGCAGGGAATGAGTGGAATCATTGTTTCCAAGCTGTGGCTGTGCTGAGTCCATACGCTTTAAAGGTACCATTGTAATTTCCTCATATGCAGTTTTGCAAATGGTATTAGTAGTATGCAAGATGCTATGAATCCCAAGGCCTGCAGAATTTTTCTTGCCGGGAGATGGGTCTTTGTTGCCATTATTTTGAAATATTGAGTCAGCTGTTGTTGCTTGTCTGGCGCGAGATAAGCCATCTGGGCCATTGTATTCAAGCTGGCACCCAGGAATATTATGTTTTGTGAGGGCACTAGTTTTGATTTCTTTTCGTTTACTGTGTACCCTAGGCAACCTAGAAGGTGTCTGACAAATGCCAGATGCTTTAAAAGAATGTCCTTGCTTTCTGCTTGAATAAGGCAGTCGTCCAGGTATGGGTATATTCGAATTCCTCTTTGTCTGCAGTATGCAATTACTGGTGCCAGGCATTTTAGACCCTGGGTGCAGTAGATAAGCCAAAGGGCAGTGCAGAGAATTGAAAGTGTGTTGAACCTGCAATGAAGCGGAGGTATCTTCTGCAATTTTGTCTGATAGGGATATGCAGGTATGCCTCCTTGAGGTCCAACGTTACTAGCCAAGCATTCTTGCCCAGCATGGGAAGAAGCTGCTGTAGTGTTAGCATGTTGAATTTTGGTACTTGCAGATAGGTGTTCAGAATTGAAAGATCCAGAATGGGTCTCCATGCTTTGTCTTTTCTTGGGACTAGAAAGAATCTTGAGTGAAATCCTTGTCCTTGTTCCTGTGTAGGTACCTGTTGAATGGCTCTCATGTCCATGAGAGCTGTAATTTGTTTTTGTGCCTCTGCCCATTGATTTGGTGGCAGGTTTGGCATTCCTTTTTTCCTTGGCAAGGTATGAAAGTGGAATCTGTATCCTTGTGAGACAATATTTAGGACCCATTTGTCTTGTGTGATGATGTGCCAGTTGTCTACAAAAAATGCTAATTTTCCTCCCAAGGGAGCTGCCAGGAGAGATTTGCTTGGTAGTTTGAGGATTGAGTCATTGTGTTGTCTTCTGCTAGCTTGGGGCCTGTCTTCTCCTCCTTTCTGGGTAGCTGTACCCCATTGGCGGGGTTTGTAAGGGCCTTGTGACTGACCTCTGCCCCTTGGGCGTCTGTATTTGCCCCTCTGTGATCTGTCAGAAGCTGGAAAGGACCAGTTTTTTGTTGGCTAATTTCTGCTGAAACGAGGGGGTTGTACCTGTAAGAAATCCTTGACCGTCTGCATAGACTTTGCCTTATCCTCCATTTTCTTTAAAACCTCTTCTGCTTTGACACCAAATAATACATCCTGCTGTAAAGGTGCATCCAATAATTTTGCTTTAACATGATCAGGCAGGGTTTGTTCTTTTAACCAAGCATGTCTACGTATGACAGACCCAGTAACAGCTGCTCTACAGGAAGCTTCCAATGAATCAAATCCACATTGTAAAGTATGTTTGCCCACCTGTTCAGCTGCATGCAACAGAGCCTGCATTTCCTTGAATTCAGACTGTTTTTATGTGTGCTCATTTTTTGCTTTAATTGAGACATTAGGAATTGCTGGTATTTCAGCATGTGAAACTGACAATTTAATGCTCTCAAAGCCAGAGTTGCTGAGGTGTATATTTTCTTTCCCTGTCTATCTAGGGCTCTGGAATCCCTTTCAGAGGGCATATGATTTTTAGCCATAGAAGCTTTAGCCCCCGTGGGACCCTGGGAAATGTTTCTGGGTCAGCCACAGGGTTCTTATAAAGGAGTTTGTGAGAGTCAGGCACTCTGCAGTATCTGTCTGGTTTGGCTGGAGCAGGAGGTAGAGAGTCTGGATTTAGACTAGACTCCAAGTAAACATCATCCACAATATCTAAAACTGGAGGGATAGCAAGTGGTCTGTGCTGGGGTAGTAAAAGGAACTCTCGGAGCCTTTTCCTAGAATCAGAGTAGTCCTGGCCTTCCCAGTGGAAATGTTCCCTCATGGTATGTAAAGTTTCCCCAAAGGAGTAGTCTTCAGGGGGAGATGCTGAGGGGATAGAGTCTTCGGCATCAGAGTCTTCATAAGGGGGAAAAGTGTAATCCTGTTCCTCAGAAGAATCTGAGGAAATTGAAACCTGGTCAGAGGAAGCATAATCCTCCTCTTGTCTTGGTCTTTTATCTGGAGGGGGATGGGAACCCCTGATTAGGATAATCAAATCTTCAGCCATCTTAAGCATCTGTTTCTTAGGCGTGGGGCCTTGAACTGTAGACTGGTGTACAGTCTTTTTTGGTTTTAATGGAGTTTTAAGCTTAGCATAAGACTTAATGGTGAGTGTAGTTTGTCTGAAGACACCTTCTGCAACCGAAGGCCGTTTCCACTGCACCGGGGTCTCCTTCTGCTCCGGTGTCGGAAGGACCTAATGAAGATGGCTGCGTCGGCCTAGTACACTCCGCTTGAGAATCCGCAGCTGTCTGGGGTTCCAATTCTGCGGTCGTCAGGGGCTGTGTAAGCACCTCACTGAAAACCGGAGAACCGGCGACAGGCCCAGCAGAGGCCTCGGAGTCTGGCTTGTTCCTAGGCTGCCTGTCCTTATCCTTGGGTATTTTATGCATGCCGGTCGTCGGCTGCTCTGACGGCATGATATAATAACATTTCCTACCAAAGTAATGTCATGCGAAGTCAAAACGGCGTTTGATAGTTTGTTTATTAAACCTAGCACAAAACCGACAACCTGTGACGTCGTGGTCTGGGCCTAGGCAAGGAATACAATAAGAGTGGAAGTCCTTATGAGGTATTTGCTTCCCACAAGAAATGCAATTGTTAACTTTTTCTGACATCGGACTGAGGCAAGAAAAGGTTCCCCAATGGGGTACTTAGCTTTATTGAAGACTTTGGACTGAAATTCGATTCGAAAATCTCAGGTGTCAGCCGAGCGACACTTGCGAACTGCTTCTGCTTCGGGCACTGCGCAGCAAGAAAGACTGAAGAAAATGGCATCGGATGCCTCTTATATACCCCTGGCGCACTGACGTCAGGGAAGAAGCGACAGCAACTAACGTCGGACCAAGAATTTGGAACTCAGGCCGACTGCGGGACCGCCTGATGGCAGGATAACCCAAGTGTGATGACTGCAGCAGGGTAACACGAACATCCACATTGCAAGGTTTGCTTAGTAACTTGGCTTGCAGAATGCATAAGCTCTTGTAATCCTTTATTTTCTGCACAGGCAGGAAAGGAAGATTTTTTTTTGTTTGAGGAGTTCCAGGGTATGCTGCTGATATTTCAGCATGTGGAACTGACAATTTAGTGTTCTAACAGTAAGAGTTGCAGAGGTGTATACTTTTTTTAACCAATCTGTCTAAAGCTCAGGAATCCCTGTCTGAGGGGGTGGGATTCTTAGCAGAGGTTGCTTTAATTCCTTTAGGTCCTTGGGAGATGACCTCTGGGTCAGCAGTAGGATTTTTGAAAAGGAATTTGTGAGAGTCAGGGACTCCGTGGTACCTGTCAGGTTTCCTGGGAAAGGGAGGAAGGGTGTCAGGATTCCATAAAAACATCATCCACAAAATCCAGGACAAGAGGAATGTCTAAAGGTCTGTGCTGTGGTAAATCTAAGAATTCCCCGAGTTTGTATTTTGACTGAGGATAGTCCTGACATTCCCATTGGAAATGCTCCCTTAAAGTATGTAGGGTTTCACCAAATGAAAAATCCTTGGGAGGAGAGGCAGAAGGAATGGATTCCTCTGCATCAGAATCCTCATAAGCAGAGAGGGGTTGCATGTCTTCATATTCAAAAACCTCAGAGTCATCCGACTCCTGTTTAGATAAAACTACTGGGGAAAAGTCTCTCTTTCTTTTGGAAGGGGTAAGGTCTTCCGCCATTTTAAGCATTTGAGATTGAGTCATGGAAGCAGGTGTCTGAGCTTGGGTCACCTGTTTTTTAGGCGTAGTTCATACCCTGGGCTTTACAAACTCAGTAGATTTACAAAGAACTGAAGATGCGAAAGAAGTCGTCTGTTTGTATTGAGAAGAAATTTCTCGGAAGCCGGTGCCTGCTCAGAGGCTCCAGACCCATCCAAGGTAGAGACATCCCACAGGATCCTTAGTCGAAGAAGAGTCTTGCGGCATACCAGACTCCGAACGGGTCTCTGTAGCGGCCTGTGAATCCACAGAAGCAGGCATCAGGGGCTGCGAAAGCACCTCAATAGAGGACTGGAGAACTGACTACTAGCTTAACAGAGGAGTCATTGGCAATTTTGGACCTGTGCAGTCTGTCTTTGTCTTTATCCTCAAGTTTCTTTCAGAAAATCAGTAGATGGATGGCCTACCAAAACCATATCGGAATACGAGGACTGAGAGCGAAAATATTTAGCTGCAATAAAGGCCCGACGACGTATAGTTCTGGCGCTGAACAAAGCACAAAAGCAACAGCGAGGGACGTAGTGGTCTGGGCCTAAACAGGTGATGCAGTAAGAATGGAAGTCTCGGTGTGGTATTTGCTTTCCACAGGCAAGACAATTGTTAACTTTTTCTGACATCGGTTAGAGCAAGAAAAAAGGATCCCCAATGGGGTACTTAGCTTTAGAAGACTTCAACTTCAATTCAGAAACAAAAACGCAGGTAGCGGCCAACCAGCACTCGTGCGAACTGCTTCTGCTTCGGGATCCTCGGCAAGAAAGACTGTTGTAATGGCGTCAACCTGAGGTCGTTCCTGGAGCGACAGCAACCGATGTAGAAATACTAAGCCTCTGGTATTCAGGCTGAGGGCTACCCCTGGCAGGATAACCCAAGTGTGATGACTGCAACAGTGAAACACGAACATCTGCTTATCAAAGGGTGTGAGAAAAGGGGCTGCTCAGTGGGAAAATGAGCAGAGATAGCAGAGGTATGAATTTTAATAGAGGAAAAAGAGAGGCCACTGTGTAGCAGGTCAGCTAAGTAATCCAGGATGAGAGGGAGGGAGGGCTGTGTCGTATTGGCTCCCTTAGCCTGAATCCAGGTGCAGAACCTTTTCCATTTGTCAGCATAAGACCTTTTAGTGCCAGGGCATCTGACCTCATGTATAACATCTAGAACTTGTTTGCTAAGGTTGGCAGATTGATCAGGGGTTAGGGAATAAGCCAAGCTGCCAAATTGAGTGTCTGTAATTGGGGATGCATGAATTCCCCTTCCCTCTGGGTCAGGAGGTTTGGGATCTAAGGAAGATGCCATGGTGGCAGTGGGGACAGGCTGCACAGCAAGGGGTACCACCAATGCTAGCGAGGCCAGTCTGGAACTACAAGAATTGTCCTTGGTTTTTCCTCCTTTATTTTGAGCAGTACCCCGAGGATGAGAGGTAGTGGAGGAAAGCCATAGACCAATAGATTGACCCAGAGGAAGGACAAGGCATCCACTTTCCAAGCCATGCAGTGATGCTCCCTGGTGCAGAGCTTGCTGAGCTGATGGTTGGTGTGGGAGGCAAGGATGTCGACCTTCGGGGTGCCCCATTTCTGAGTTATTAGGGTGAAGGTTCTTCTGTTGAGCTGCAACTCGTGTGGGTCCAGAAGATTTCTGCTTAAGTGGTCTGCCAGAAAGTTGAGAGACCCTGGTAGGAATTGTGCTAACAGGTGGAGTTGCATGACAGAGGCTGTGTGCCAAAGGGTCATGGCCAGCCTGCATAGAGGGTAGGTTAGAGTCCCTCCCTGCTTGTTGATATACCACATCACAGTGGAATGCCATCTGGGATGCTGTGTCCAGGCTTGCTCCCAGGAATATAATCCTTTTGGTGGGTACCTGTTTGGATTTCTTTTTGTTTTACTCTAGGGAGATTAGTAGGGACTTTACAAAGGCCAGGTGCTTGAGCAGCTTTGCCTGGCTGTCTGCCTGAATTAGGCAGTCATCTAAGTATGGGTAAATCTGGATATTCCTTTGTCTGCAAAAGGCAATGGCCAGAGCCAGATATTTTGTGAAAACTCTGGGAGCAGTAGATAAGCCAAAGGGAAGCGCAGAGAACAGAAACTGCTTAGATTCTGCCCTGAAACAAGAGATATTTCCTGCATAATTCCCTGAAAGTAATTTGGAGGTAGGCCTCTTTTAGGTCTAAGGTGGCTAGCCAAGCATCATTTGAAACCATGGGTAACAGCTGCTGGAGGGTGAACATTCTGAATTTTGGGATCACCAGGAAGGTGTTTAGAATGGATAGATCGAGGATGAAGCGCCAGGTGCCCTCTTTTCTGGGTACCAGAAAAAGTCTGGAGTAGAAACCTTGGCCTTTCTGTTCTGCAGGAATCTGCTCTACTGCCCTAATAGAGAGCAGGGAAAGGACTTGCTTTTGCACCTCTACCCACTGGTATGGAGCTAGATCTGGGAACCCTTTTGGAGTTGGAAGGGTGTGGAAAGAAAAATTGTATCCCTGGGACACTATGTTGAGAACCCAGCAGTCATTGGTAATGGTGGCCCAGATGCTTGCATGAAAGGAGAGTTTTCCTCCTAGGGGTAAGTGAAGATGGGTAGAGGGATGGGGTGGGGACTGTGAGTCATTGTGAGTTCTTACTATAAGGGGGTGGCTTAGAACTCCCTGGTTTTGAAGTGGAGGTAGTCCACTGCTTAGATCTCTGCATTCCCTGTGGCTGCTGTCTGAGGGATCGGGCTAAACTGGCCTGATGGGAGCAGGAAAGGACCAGTGCTTGGTGGGACAATGCCTGCTGAACCTGGGTGGCTGGAACTGTAAGAAATCCTTAACTGTTTGCATAGATTTTGCTTTTTCTTCCATCTTTTTTAAGACCTCTTCTGCCTTAGTGACAAATAAGTCATCTTTGTGCAAGGGGACATCCAATAATTTAGATTTAACATGGTCTGGCAAGGGCTGTTCCTTAAGCCATGCATGCCTTCTAAGGACTGATCCGGTGACTGATGCCCTGCAAGAAGCTTCTAGGGCATCAAAACCACAGTGCAAGGTGTGTTTAGTTACTTGACTTGCGGAATGCATTAACTCTTATAACTCTTTAGATTCTGCACAAGCAGGAAAGGAAGACATTTTTTGTTTGAGGAGTTCCAGGGTATGTTGCTGAAATGTTAGCATAAGTAGTCCCGTGACATGCTGTTGATATTCAAGCATATGAAATTGACAGTTTAAAGCCCTGATTGCCAAGGTTGCAAATGTAAACCTTCTCACCCAATCTATCCAGCGCCCTGAAATCTCTATCAGAAGGGGTAGGATTTTTGGCAGTAGAGGCCTTAATGCCCTTGGGACCCTGAGAAATGGTTTCAGGATCAGCAATAGGGTTTTTGAAAAGGAATTTGTGGGAGTCAGGAACCCTGTAGTATCTGTCTGGCTTACAAGGAGCCAGAGGCAGACAATCAGGAGTCATACTAGATTCTGAAAAAGACATCATCATCAACAATGTCTAGAACAGGAGGTATAGCCAAAGGCCTATGCTGAGGAAGTAAGACTCTTTTTAGATTCAGAGAAATCCTGACTTTCCCAGTGGAAATGTTCCTTTAAGGCATGTAAAGTTTCCCCAAAAGAAAAATCTTCAGGGGGAGAGGCAGAAGGAATGGAATCCTCTGCATCAAAGTCCTCATAAGCAGGAATAGACAAATCCTGTTCATTAGAAGAGTCAGAAGAAATAGAATCCTGTTCAGAAGACTCAATCAATGCCATGCCTAGGCCTCTTAGAAGGAGGGGGTTGGCTACCCCTGATCAGAGTAATTAAATCTTCAGCCATTTTGATCATTTGTTTTTTAGGCATAGAGCCCTGCACACGTGGCCCAGGCGTCTTTTTTTAGACATTGATTTAGATTTTGACCTTAGTTTTGAAGATGGCGTTGGTCTAATATACAATGCAAAGTGGCTCTAGACCCATCTAAGGTAGAGACATCCGCGGGTTCCATAATTGAAGCATCTAGCGGCAAACCAGACTCCGAACAGGTCTCAGTAGAGGCCTGCGAATCAGAAGTAGTGGGTATCAGGGGCTGCGAAAGCGCCTGAGTACCGGCGACTGGCTTAGTAGAAGCGTCGTTGGTTTTGGACCTCGACGGTCTGTCTCTGACTTCTTTGCATTTTTTAGGTATTCCAGTAGTCGGATTGCTAACCGACAACATTTCTGGATAATTAAATCTTGTGCGAAAATATTTAGAAGCAAAAATATACCGACGTTTAATTGTGTGTTGATTAAATTTTGCACAAAACCGACTGCAAGGCACTTTGTGGTCAGGGCCTAGGCAAGGAATACAGTACAAATGAAGATACTTATGAGGTATTTGCTTCCCACAAGTAATGCAATTAACTTTTACTGACATCGGTAAGGAGCAAGAAAAAGTTTCCCCAACGGGACACTTAGCTTTTAGTTGAAGCCTTCAGTTCTGAAACATGAAAACGAAAATTTCAGGAGTCGGCCGACCGGCACTTGCGAACTGCTTCAGCTTCTGGCACCACACGGCAAGAAAGACTGATATAATGGCGTTGGCTGCGTGTTTTATACCCCTGACGTCATGGAAGAAGGGACAGCAACCGACGCAGGACCCAAGACTTTGTTAATCAGGCCGACTGAGGGCAAACTGCCAGCAGATTACCCAAATGTAATGACTGCAACAGTGAAACACGAAGAACATCTGACAGTTTAGTGCTCTGATAGCAAGAGTAGCTGAGGTGTATACTTTTTTCCCCATTTGTCTAGTGCTCAGGAATCCCTATCTGAAGGGCTGGGATTCTTAGCAGAGGTTGCTTTAATTCCTTTAGGCCCTTGAGAAATTACCTCAGGGTCAGCAGTAGGATTTTTAAACAGATATTTGTGCGAGTCAGGGACTCTGTAGTACCTGTCTGGTTTTCTGGGTGCAAGAGGGAGGGTGTCAGAAGTCAAACTGGATTCCAGGAAAACATCCTCCACAGCATCCAGGACTGAGGGGATGGTCAAGGGTCTGTGCTGTGGAAGATCTAAGAATTCCCTGAGTCTCTTTTTAGACTGAGAGTAGTCCTGACTCTCCCACTGGAAATGCTCCCCTTAAGGTTTGAAGGGTTTCCCCAATGGAAAAATCCTCTGGGGGGGAAGAGGCTGAAATAATGGAATCCTCTGCATCAGAATCTCATAACCAGAGAGGAGCTGCATGTCTTCATATTCAGATGCATCAGAGTCATCTGACTCTTGTTCAGACAAAACTACAGCGGACAGATCTCTTTTCCTTTTGGAGGGGGTAGCCTGGCTTCACCTTATCAGCATGACAAGGTCTTACGCCATTTTAAGCATTTCAGAATGAGGGAAGGAAGCAGGTGCCTGAGACTGGGTCGTCTGTTTCCTGGGTGTGGTTCATACCCTTGGCCTAAGAAACTCGATAGTTTTTGAAAGAATGGTAGTCGTGAAAGAAGACGTCAGTTTGTGTCGACAATCGGTAGTGCGAAGGACTTCCTCGGAAGCCGGTGCCTGTTCAGCGACTCCAGCGACTCCAGACCCATCCAAGTTAGAGACGAACGCAGGATCCTTAGTCGAAGAAGAGTTTTGCAGCATACTGGACTCCGAAAGGGTCTCTGTAGCAGCCTGTGAATCCACAGAAGCGGGCATCAGGGGCTGCGAAACCGCCTCACTGAGGACCGGAGAAAGTACAGTTGTGTACACTTACCATAAATGTAGATGTTCGAGTGTATTCACTGCTGCAGTTCATCACATTTGGGTCATCTGCCTGCAGGTAGCCCTCAAGTTAGCCTGAATACCAGAGACTTGGGATTTCTGCGTCGGATGCTGTCGCTTCTTCCATGACGTCAGAACGTCAGGGGTAAAAAAACATGCAGCTGACGCCATTAAATCAGTTTTTCTTGCCCCAGATGTCAGGTGCCCCCAATATAGGAAGCAATTACATGGTGTGGTACACCCCCAGCAAAAAGCAAATACATATGATATAAGATATGCCAAACAAAAAGGATAGGTAGAAGAAGAGAGAAGTCAGGGGGCTGGAGGGAGGGTAAACCAGGACTGCAGCAGTGAATATACTCGAACATCTACATTTATGGTAAGTGTACACAACTGTACTATGCTCTTTGTGTTTCACTGTTGCAGTCATCACATTTGGGTTGATTCCCAAAGCTAAGGAAGGGAGGAGATAGTTAAGAAGCATTAGGGCTGGCAATCAGGCCCTGTAAAACTGCTGTGGCAAATCCAGCTCTGGATTTAGAAAAGATAGATAAGTGGTAATGCTTGGTGAAGGTGTATACAGAACTCCAGGTTGCAGCTTCCAGGATGTCCCTGGTAGGGACTCCCCTGAGGAATGCTGTAGAGGTAGATGTAGCCCTAGTGGAATGCGTTCTGATCCCCTGTGGGGTAGGTTTCCCATGATGTTTGTAGCAGAAATGGATGCAGTGTGCTATCCATTTAGAAATGGTTTGCTTTGAAATGGCCTTGCCCTCTGCCCCTGCAGCAAAGCGGGCTAGCAGCTGGTCAGATTTTCTGAGAGTCTTAGTCCTGTCCAGATAGAACCTAAGCTGCCTGTGCACGTCCAGGGTGTGCAGGATCCTTTCCCCTTTTTTTCTGAGGATTAGGGGAAAAAGTTGGCAAATGAATGGACTGGTTTAAAGACACAATAGACACCACCTTGGGCATAAAAGATGGATTAGTCCTGAGGGAAACTCTGTCTGCATGGAAGATAATGAAGGGTTCCACTGCCATAAGGGCCTGCAATTCAGACACTCTTCTTGCTGAAGTGATGGCTAGAAGTACAGCTGTTTTCCATGAAAGGAATTTTAACTCAGCTGTAGCAGCAGGTTCAAAAGGCAGAAGCGTGAGCTTTTCTAATACAAAGTTAAGGTCCCAGGCTGGAGTGGGAGGTCTCCTGGCAGGGGGGGGGGGGGGGGTCTTAAATTTTTGGCTCCTCTCGGAAACTGTTTTACCAGAGGATGAGAGAAGAGGGGTGGCTCAGTATTATAATGAGCTGAGATGGCACAGCCATGATCTTAACTGTGCAATTTTACCATAGGATGGTGGTTTACTACTCCCTGTTTTGGACGTGGGAGCACTCCATTTCTTAGATCTGTGCATAACCTGAGTCTGAAGTCTTGGTGGTCTGCTGCCCCTGGGTTTGGACTGAGGAGGCCTTGAAGAGACTGGAAAGGACCAGTTTTTAGAAGGCCAATGCCTACTTAATCTAGGTGGCTGTACTTGTAAGAAATATTTAACAGTTTGCATAGATTTAGCTTTCTCCTCCATCCTTCTGAGGACTTCTGCTTTACTGCCAAAAAGACGCTCTTGGTTTAATAGTGCATCTAGTAATTTTGCTTTGACACGATCTGGCAAATTCTGTTCCTTAAGCCAAACATGCCTTCTAAGAATAGACCCAGTTACAGCAGCCCTGCAAGATGCTTCTAAGGCATCAAATCCACATTGCAAAGTATGTTTACCAACTTGGCTAGCAGAATGCATTAACTCTTGTAAATCTTTGTGTTCTGCACAATCATGAATCAACATAATTTTCTGTTTAATTAGCTCCATAATATGCTGCTGATACTTTAACATATGAACTTGGCAATTTAAAGCCCTAATGGCAAGAGTAGCAGAGGTGTATACCTTCTTACCCCATCTGTCTAAAGCCCTAGAATCCCTGTCCGAAGGGGTAGTATTTTTGGCAGTAGTAGCCTTATTACTTAAAAAAATTCATCTTTAGTCAGTGAAGTTCGTTCCAGTGGTGAGGCTCAAACCTTGCAGCTTCGAGATGGGAGGCAGCTTTCCACTGACCCACTTGGTCTTTCAGGTCTGAAGCTTGAAAAACAAAAATTTCAGGAAGCGGCCAGCCAGCACTTGCGAACTTGCTTCTGCTTGGGCACCACAAGGCAAGAAAGACTGTCAGCTGCATGTTTTATACTCCTGACATCCTGGAAGAAGTGACAGCGTAGCATCCGATGCAGAAATCCCAAGACTCTGGTATTCAGGCTGGCTGAGGGCTACCTGCAGGCAGATAACCCAAATGTGATGACTGCAACAGTAAAACACGAAGAACATCTGATGACTAGCTTAACGGGAGCATCGTCGGTAAATATGGACCTGTGTGGTCTGTCTCTACCTTTACGTTTTTTTTTTGGAAGATCTGCTGTCGGATGGCTTACTGAAGCTATATTGGAGTTCGAGGACTGTAAGCGAAAATATCTAGCTACAATAAGGGCCCAATGACCGATAGTTCTGGCGTTGAGCAAAGCACAGAAGCGACAGTGGGGGATGCTGTAGTGTGGGCCTAAGCAAGTGATGCAGTAAGAAAGTAGTCTCAGTGTGTTATTTGCTTTCCACAGGCGAGACAATTGTTACTTTTTCTGACATCGGTTAGTGCAAGAAAAAAGGATCCCCAACAGGGTACTTAGCTTTAGAAGACTTCAGCTTCAAATTGGTAGAAGAATCTCAGGTAGCTGTCAACTGGCACCCGTGCGAACTGCTTCTGCTTCTGGCTCCATGGCAAGAAAGACTGATGTAATGGTGTCGGCTGCCTTACTTTATACTGCTGACAACCTGACATCAGTCCTGAAGTGGAGCAACTAACACAGAAATACTAAGCCTATGGTACTCAGGCCGGCCGAGGGTTACCCTGGCAAGTATAACCCAAATGTGATGACTGCAACTGTGAAACATGAAGAACATCATCCATTGCTGTCTGCGCCAAAGAGTACTGTCAGGATCATCCTTAGCCCACCATCCTTGACCTTTAGAAGAACCCTGGGGATGAGGTGTATGGGAGGGAAGGCATACAGACATTCACTTCTCAATGGGAAGGAGAATACATCAGTCCTCCATGCCCTGTGGTTAAAGCCCTTAAGCAAAATGTGTCAACCTGCTTTCCACTGAAGTAAAAAGGTCTACCTCTCAATCACCCCACTTTATGAAGAGAGGCTTCTACCAGCATCCATGCATGGAGCAAACGGGTGTAGTCTCATTTCCTGTACTATTTCCAACAGTTGCATGGCCATACGGCACAGGAGGTAGGACTGGGTAGCTCTCCATTTGTTGACTTACCACATCACTGTGGTGCTATCCTCCTTACCAACTGAGTATTCTGGTGTCAAGCTCTAGCTGCATGCCACAAGGCCTCTGTAGACTACAATAATTTCCGTTACAATAATATTACTTTTTAAGAAGCTGATGTCTCACATGTGTTTCACTCACAAACGGTCTATGTGCACCCCCACCCCAGCTAGATCTGAGGCATCAGTGGGAACAGTAAAGTTGTGTAAAATCTTACCAAAATAGTAGATATCCTTCTTTTCACTGTGCAGTATTTATTACATAAGGGATACCCTGCCAACGGCAGCCCAATGTCCGTCCAGAATACAAAGTCTTTAGGTTGCTTTAAGGTACTCCACATGGTCACAGGTATGCTCCCTCCATAGCATAGGGTATAAAGGTGACGTCCAGATGCAGCATCCTCAGAACTGAGAGCCCTGATAGGAATGCCAGTCCAAGAAATAGAAAAGGTAATCAGTACATCCAGAATAGAAATGGCCCAGTGGGGTGGAAGGAGGGAGTGAGTACTGCAACAATGAAGAGAAAGACATCTACCGTTATGGTAAGATTTTTACAGAACTGTGCTATGTCCTTCCATTCCAATGTTGCAGTACTCAAATTACAGAGCATGCCAAAGCTCAGGAAGAAACTTGGGAGGAGGAAGGATAGTACAGTTGTGTACACTTACCATAAATGCAGATGTTTGAGTGTTTTAACTGTTGCAGTCATCACACTTGGGTTATCTGCCTGCAGGTAGCCCTTAGTCAGTCCGAATACCAGAGACTTAGTATTTCTGTGTCGGTTGCTGTAGCTCCAGGAGTGATGTCAGGTCGTCAGTTGTATAAAACAGGCAGCCGATGCCATTACATCAGTTTTTCTTGCCCAAAATGTCAGGAGCCCCCAATAGGGAGCTAAGTTATGGTGGAGGAAAACACCACCAGTAAAAAGTAAATACCGATACCAATACCCCTGAAAAGGGAAGGGTAAAAGGATTAGAGAGAGAGAGAAAAACCAGGGGGTTGGAGGGAGGGAGGGAAACCCAAGACTGCAACAGTGAATACACTCAAACATCTACATTTATAGTAAGTGTACACAACTGTAGTATGTAATTCATGTTTCACTGTTGCAGTCATCACACACGGGTGGATTCCTAAAGCTGAAAAAGCGTGGAGGCAGTCAAGAGGAATTACTGCTGGCTAGAATGCCATTGCAGGACTGCTGTTGCAAAGCCTGCCCTGGATTTGGAGAAAATAGGCAAATGGCAGTGCTTGGTGAAGGTGTGTACTGAACTCCAGGTAGCAGCTTCCAGGATGCCCCTGGTAGGGACTCCCCTGATAAATGCTGTAGAGGTAGATGCTGCCCTAGTGGAATATGTTCTGACCCCCTGCGGGGTTGGTTTTCCATGGTACTTGTAGCAGAAAAGTACAGTTGTGTACACTTGCCATAAATGTAGATGTTAGAGTGTATTCACTGTTGCAGTCATTACATTTGGGTTATCTGCTTACAGTAGCCCTCAGTCGGCCTGATTGTAAAGTCTTGGGTCCTGCGTCAGTTGCTGTCCCTTCTTCCATGACGTCAGGTCGTCAGGGGTATAAAACATGCAGCCGACGCCATTACATCAGTTTTTCTTGCCCCAGATGTCAGGTGCCCCCCCTAATGGGAAGCAATTAAATCTATAAATACAGGGATATACCTCCAATAAAAAAGGCAAATACATCAAAAAGCTTTTGCACATAGTAAGGGAAGTAGAGGTATAGCCAAAAGAAGAAAGGGGTCTGGAGGGAGGGTAACCAGGACTGCAACAGTGAATACACTCTATCATCTACATTTATGGTAAGTGTACACAACTGTACTATGTTCTTCGTGTTTCACTGATGCAGTCATTACATTTGGGTAGATTCCCAAAGCTAAGATTGGGAGAAGGAATTTAAATAGAATTAGGACCAGCTATAAGGCCCTGCAAGACTGCAGTGGCAAAGCCAGCTCTGAATTTAGAGAAAATTGGCAAATGATAATGCTTGGTGAAAGTATGTACAGAACTCCAGGTAGCAGCTTCTAGGATGTCCCTGGTAGGGACGCCCCTGAGAAAGGCTGTAGAGGTAGATGCCTCCCTGGTTGAATGGGGTCTGATGCCCTGTGGGATAGGTTTTACATGGTGCTTATAGCAGGAATGAATGCAGTGGCCTATCCATTTTGAAATAGTTTGCTTTGAAATAGCTTTCCCCTCTATCCCTGCAGCAAATGCCACCAGCAGTTGTTCCGATATCCTTTGAGGTTTAGTCCTGTCCAAGTAGAATCTAAGTTGCCTGTGCACATCTAAAGAGTGCAGTATCCATTCCCCTTTGTTCTGTGGGTTAGGAAAGAAGGTAGGCAAATGAATGGACTGATTAAGAGTCACACTGGATACCACCTTGGGCATGAAGGAGGGACTGGTTCTGAGGGACACCCTGTCCGCATGAAAGGTTCCATTGCCATAAGGGCCTTTCTTGCAGAACTGATTGCTAAAAGGAAAGCTGTTTTCCAAGAAAGGAATTTTAAATCTGCAGTAGTAGCTGGCTCGAAAGGAGGAAGAGTGAGTTTCTCCAAGACAAAGTTAAGGTCCCAGGCTGGAGTTGGAGCTCTCCTGGGTGGCCTTAAATTTTTGGCCCCTCCGAGGAACTGCTTGATCAGTGCACTCATCCCTTGAGATTGGTTCCAGGCACAAAATCTTTTCCACTTTGCAGCGTAAGATTTTCTAGTACTAGGCCTCCTTGCCTCTAACATGATATCCATCACTGATTTACTGAGGGGTGGTAAAGGACAGATTAGGTAATTAGCCAGGCTGCTAGGTTCAGGGTTTGCAGCTGAGGGTGCAGAATCTGGTTCTCCTGCTGAGACAACAGAGGAGGAGTCTGAGGCAGGTGCCATGGGGTCAAGCGTGACACACTGCGCAAGAGGGGGTACCAGTGTTGGCATGGCCAGTCTGGTGCAATTAAAATCGTCCTTGGCTTGTACTGTTTGATCTTTAGTAGTACCTTGGAGAGCAGAGGAGGAAAGGCATAAATGGATAGGTTTTTCCAGCTGAAAGATAGAGCATCCACTTTCCAAACTAGCTTGTGGGGAATCCTTGTGCAAAATATGTCCAATTGATGGCTTTGGGGGGAGGCAAACAGGTCTATATCTGGGCTCCCCCATTTGCTGGTCAACATGTTGAAAATCCTTGGTTCCAGTTTCCAGGTTTCTGCTTAGTTCGTTTGCCAGTGTATTTAGTTTTCCTGGCAGGAACTGAGCTTGTAGATTCACTTGGTAGCTCAAGGCTGTGTTCCACAATGTCATGGCTAGTCTGCAGAGGGGGTAAGAATGTGTACCCCCCTGCTTATTTACCACATGACAGTGGTGTTGTCCGTCTTTGCCATTAGTTGTCCTGGAAGAATGTGGTCCTTGAAGCTTGTCAGAGTATTCTGTACAGCTAACATTTCCTTTTGATTTATGTGCAGGTGCATTTGACTTGGGTTCCATTTGCCCTGAATGCATTTCCCTGCCAGTTGAGCCCTCCCCCCATGCATAGTCTGATGTGTCTGTTGTTAAGGTTTGGGCGGCAGGGGATAGTGTGAATGGTAGTCCCCTGTTTTGGTGGCAGGCCTCTGCCGACCAAAGGTACTCTAGGCATACGCAAGGTATGACAGGAATCATTGCTTCTAGATTCTGAGAATGTTGACACCATAGGCTTTTGAGATGCCATTGTAGTTTCCTCATATGCAGCCTTACATATGGAATTAGAAGAATGCAGGAGGCCATGAACCCCAAGCCTTGCAGTATTTGCCTTGCAGATAACTGGGTTTTTGTGGCCACTTGTTTGAAGTATGTTGTCAAATGAATCAGTTTCTCTGGTGTGAGGAAAGCCATCTGGGAAGTTGTATTCAAGCTTGTTCCCAGGAATATAATTTGTTGACAGGATACCAGGTGTGATTTCTTTTCATTTATGGTGCACCCCAGACAAGTCAGCACCCTTTGAACAAAGGCCAGATGATTCAAAAGTACATCCTGGCTTTCTGCCTGAAATCAGACAATCATCCAGGTATGGGTATATTTGAATATTTCTTTGCCTGCAAAATGCAATGACTGGAGCTAGGCACTTTGTGAATACCCTGGGCGCAGTAGATAAACCAAAGGGCAGTGCAATGAACTGATACTGCATGTAGCCTGCTTTGAAGCGTAGGTATCTTCTGCAAGACTCCCTGAGAGGGATGCACAGGTATGCTTCTTTTCAGTCTACTGTTGTCAACCATGCATCTTTGCCTAGCATAGGAAGTAGCTGCTGAAAAGTCAGTATCTTGAATTTTGGACTCACCAAATAGGCGTTTAGAGTAGAAAGATCCAGGATAAGACGCCATGTATTGCCTTTTCTGGGTACCAGGAAAAGTCTTGAATAGAAAACCTTGTCCCTTTTCCTCTTCTTGTACCAACTGAATAGCCCCCATGCTTAGAGAGAGAGAGTACTTGATTTGGGGGGCCTCTTCCTACTGATTTGGGGGTAGATCTGGCCATCCCGCTTGGTGTTGGCAACATGTGGAAGTGAAATCTGTGTCCTTGGAACACTATATTTAAAACCTATTTGTCTTAGGTAATGAGTTTCCAGTTTTTGGCCTGCAGACCAATCTTTCTGCCTAAAAGAGCATTCAGTTGGGAAGTGCTTGGAAGTTTTAAAAGCAAGTGATGAGACAGTTTTCCATAGGGGGGAGTCTTACTACTTCCAGATTTGTATGTAGAAACCCCCCACTGCTTAGTCTTGTGTGTCCCCTGGGACTGAAACCTGGAGTTTCTGCTTTGTCTGGGTTTGGATTGAGAAGACCTGGAGCTGGAAAGGACCAATTTTTAGAGGGCCAATGCCTACTAAATCTAGGAGGCTGAACTTGTAAGAAATCTTTAATAGTTTGCATATATTTAGCTTTATCTTCCATCTTTTTAAGAACTTCCTCAGCTTTGTTGCCAAACAGGCAATCCTGATTTAAGGGAGCATCCAACAGTTTAGCTTTAACATGATCAGGCAAAGATTGCTCCTTAAGCCAAGCATGCCTTCTGAGCACAGACACAGTAACCGCAACCCTGCAAGAGGCCTCTGATGAATCAAATCCACATTGCAAAGTATGTTTTCCAACCTGTTCAGCATAATGCATTAAATCCTGTAATTCTTTATTTTTAGCACAGTCAGGAATCAACATCATTTTCTGTTTAAGCAATCCAATAACATGTTGTTGATACTTTAACATCTGAAACTGGCAATTTAAAGCCCTAATGGCCAAGGTTGCAGAATTGTAAACCTTTGTACCTCATCTATCCAGCGCCCTGGAGTCTCTATCAGAAGGGGTCGGATTTCTAGCAGTACAAGCCTTAATGCCCTTGAGCCCCTGAGAAATGGTTTCAAGGTCCGCAACAGGATTTTTGAAAAGGAATTTGTGGGACTCAGGAACCCTGTAGTACCTGTCTGGTTTGCTAGGGGCTGGAAGCAAGGAATCAGGGGCCATACTGGATTCCGAAAACACAATCAACAATATCTAGTACAGGAGGTATAGCCAAAGGCCTATGCTGAGGAAGAAGAAGGAAATCTCTAAGTCTCTTTTTGGATTCAGAGAAATCCTGACTTTCCCAGTGGAAATGCTCCCTTAAGGTATGTAAAAGTTTCCCCAAAAGAAAAATCCTCAGGTGGAGAAGCAGAGGGAATGGAATCCTCTGCATCAGAGTCCTCATAATAGTAATGGACAAATCCAGATCATTAGAAGAGTCAGCAGAAACAGAGTCCTGTTCAGAAGATTCATTTTCAAATTCAATCCTAGGCCTCTTGGAGGGGAGGGGATGACTACCCGATTAGAGTGATTAAATCTTCAGCCATTTTGATCATTTGTTTTTTAGGCATAGGGGCCTGAACATGTGGCCTGGGCGTCATTTTTTAAGACATAGATCGAGATTTAGGACTTAGCACTGAAGTTGGAGTCAGTTTAATATGCAAGTCTGTAGGCCTGAATACACCCTCAGAAGCTGGTGCCTGCTCAGCGGCTCTGGACCCATCCAAGATAGAGACATCCACGGGTTCCATATGTGAAGCATCTCGCGGCATAACAGACTCCGAATGGGTCTCGGTAGAGGCCTGCGAATCAGAAGTAGCGGGTATCAGGGGCTGCGAAAGCGCCTCACTGAGTACTGGCGAACTGGTGACTGGCTTAGGAGAAGCGTCGTCTGCAGTTTTGGACCTCAACGGCCTGTCTCTGTCTTTTTCTTTGTGTTTTTTCGGTATTCCGGTAATCGGATGGCTAACCAAAGTCATTTCTGGATAATTAAACAGAGAACCGAAATATTGTGAAGCAAAAATGTACCGACGACGGATAGTGCACGGATTAAATAAAGCACAAAACCGACAGCAAGGTACGTCGTGGTCAGAGCCTAGGCAAGCAATACAGTACAAATGAAAATCTTTATGAGGTATTTGCTTCCCACAAGTAATACAATTATTAACTTTTACTGATATCTGGAAGGAGCAAGAAAATGTTTCCCCAACTGTGTACTTAGCTTTAAGTTGAAGACTTCGGTTCTGAAACTCGAAGGCAAAAATTTCAGGAGTCGGCCGACCGGCACTTGCGAACTGCTTCTGCTTCAGGCACCACGCGGCAAGAAAGACTGATGTAATGGTGTCGGCTGCATGTTTTATACCCCTGACGACCTGACATCATGGAAAAAGGGACAGCAACCAATACAGGACCCAAGACTTTGTTAATCAGGCCGACTGAGGGCAGCCTGCCAGCAGACTACCCAAATGTAATGACTGCAACAGTGAAACATGATGAACATCTGCCTCAGAAGCTGGTGCCTGCACAGCAGCTCTGGACCCATCTAAGGTAAAGACATCCACAGGTTCCATAGTTGAAGAAGTCTCGCGGCATACCGGACTCTGAATGGGTCTCAGTAGTGGCCTGAAAATCCACTGAAGTGGGTATCAGGGGCTGCGAAAGTGCCCGAGTACCGGCGAACTAGCAATTAGCTCAACGGAAGCATCGTCGACAGCGTTGGCCCTGTTCGGTCTGTCTCTGTCTTTATCCTTACATTTGTTCGGAATATCAGCAGTCGGATGGCTTACCGAAGCCATTTTGGAAAACGTAGATACACAGCGAAAGAATTTAGCAACAAAGGGAGCCCGACGACGAATGGCTCGGGCATTGAACAAGGCACAAGAACAAGGCACAAAACCAACAGCGAGGCACATCGTGGTCTGGGCCTAAACAGGTGACGCAGTAAGAATGAAAATCCCTGTGTGGTATTTGCTTTTCACAGGCAAGGCAGTTGTTCACTTTTTCCGACATCAGTTAGAGCAAGAAAAAAGGATCCCCAACAGGGTACTTAACTTTAGAAGACTGCAGGATTATTCAAATCGTAAACGATAACTCAGGTAGCGGCCGACCGGCACTTGCGAACGGCTTCTGCTTCAGGCTCCTTGGCAAGAAAGACTGATGTAATGGCGTTGGCTGCCTGTTTTATAGACCTGACGTCACTCCTAGAGCGACAGCAACCGAAGCAGAAATACTAAGTCTCTGGTATTCGGGCTGACTGAGGGCTACCTGCAGGCAGACAACCCAAGTGTGAAGACTGCAACAATGAAACCCGAAGAACATCAGCACAGCCCTATAGGAAGCGATGAAGGCTGGCCCTAGCAAAACCAGCTCTAGAGACTCCATCCAACTTGTACTGCTTGGTAAATGTATGTGCAAGAAGTCCAGGTAGCTGCCTCAAGAACAGAGTTAGTATCTAAACCCTTGAACAAAGTACCAAAACAAGGCACAAACTAGTAGAATGAGCCTTAACAGAATAAGGAAGGCCCTTACCATGACAGGAATAACAAAAAGAAACAGATTTTGAGATCCAAGAAGAAACAGTTTGCTTAAATACAGCTAATGCCAAAGACCCAGGATGAAAGGAAATCAAGAGCGGATCAGATTTCTTAATAGTCTTAGTCTTATCCAAATAAAATCTGAGTTGTCTATGCATACCCAATGTACGCAGCACCTTCTTACTGATAGATTGCGGAGAAGAGAAAAAAGTGGGCAAATGAACAGATTGCCTAAGGGACAACTCGTTCACCACCTTGGACATAAAAGGATTAGTACACAAGGACACCCTGTCCTTATGCAACACCAAAAAAGGACAACCCCTAGGGGCTTAAAGCTCAGGTACCCATCTGGCAGAAGTATAGGCTAACAAAACAGTCTTCCAAGAGCAATGCTGCAAGGAAGCTGAAAAGGAGCTAGAGTCGATTTTTCCAAAACAAAATTAAAATCCCAGGGAGGAGGAAGAGGCTTCCTGGGATGCCTAATATGAAGGACACCTTTTAGGAATTGTTTAACCTCAAATCTAGAAGCTAAAGGAGGAGATAACAGCAGACAAGCACAGATAGCTGATAAATGGCCCTTAACAGAAGAATAAGCCAATCCAGCATTCAGCAATTCATACAGATAAGAGAGAACCAATGGAATATCCAGAGAAAGTAGATCCAGGTTATGAGAAAGACAACAAACAGAAAAGCTTTTCCATTTGGATAAATATGATTTTCTAATATTGGGTTTCCTGGCCTCCTGCAGGACCTTAAGCACGTCCTCAAGAAAAAAAATGTGTCTATTTGGAATCAAAATCCTATCACCCACAACATAAGTTGAAGAGTGAAAAAGTGGGGATGGATGAGAGATCCCTTGTCCTGTGTGAACAGGTCCACCCTGTAAGGTAATATGGGATGCCCTTGGCTAAAAGCAGGAGAGAACCAATGCTGTCCGGGCCAAAAGGGAGTCACCAAAAATTTTGGCAGCATCCTGTTGAATTTTGAACAGGACTTTTGGAATGAGAAGGGGAGGGAATATATACAGAAACCCCCCCTTCTAAGAAAAAGATACGGCATCCACCTTCCACATCAGAGGACTTGGGACTCTGGCACAAAATAGAAGAAGTTGTCTCTAAGAAAGAAGACAAACAGAGCTATATGAGGAGTACCCCACTGGTGGACAGTGTTCAGAAATACATCCCTGTGAAATATCCATTCATGGGATCAAGTTATGGGCATGCTCAGAGTGCCTGCCACAATGCTTTAACTGGAGGTAATGTAAACTGCCTGAAGAGTCACTTGATACCAGACCGCAAGCTCCCACACTATAAGACCTTGCCCCCCCCCCCCCCATTTGTTTACATACCACATCACTATGGTGATGTCTGTAAATACTTAGAGAGGTCCTGGGGTGAAAAGAGGAGGAAACACCTTAAGTGCCAGCAAAAGAGCTCTCACCTCTGACAATGATGTACTCTTTCTGTTGAAGAGGTGACCACACTCCCTGCACCTTTAGGGAGCCAAAAGCTTGACATATGGGTCTAATAATTAACAGCCATAAAAGCCAAAGTAGCAGAGTTGTAAACCTTCTTGCCTAGCCTTTCAATGGTCCTGTTATCTTCATCAGATGGCAGCAACTTGGGAGGAGGAGGCAAGAGGGCTTGTCAGAAGCTACAGACACCACCAAGGGGTTAGCAGAAGGACACTTGTACAAAACTTTGCAGTCCTCATGCACCCTACAGAATCTATCAGGTTTCTTGGGAGCAGGGGGTTAAGAGTCTGGAACCTTAGAAGAACTGTAAAATGCATCCAACAAGGCAGCCAAACAGGAGGAACAGCAGAAGGTCTAGGAGAATCCATCTTCAGCAACTCATAGCATCTTTTATGTACCTCAGAGACCTAAGCACAATTCCATTAAAAAAAAAACTCCATCATCTTGGAGATTGTGTCCCCAAAAATTCTTTCTTTAAAGGGAGTATTGGAACTGGTCAATTTCTCTTGCTCTGATCCATACTCCAAAGGATAGGGAATCTGAGAAGAGTAAGCAAGGGATTCCTTATCCGAATCCAGCTCCTCAGATGAATCCTGTCCCCTGGCTCTTTTTAGTGGAGTAGAGGACCAAGAGGGGGCTGGAAGAGAAACTCCCTGAGGAGTTTTCAATGCCATCAAAGCACTAAATAAACTGAGTGAACACTTGCCATTCATTCTGTGGATCCTTAGGAGCAGGAGAAATATGTTTAGTCTTTTGCTTTTTCTTCAGTGGGACGTCCACCTTATAAAATTTGGAAGGCTCTCACCCAGAACGGTATGCAATGATGGTAGTAGGGACTTCTCATGAGGAACACCCCTAGGCCTCTCAGAAATAAATCAGCCATGGTTTCCCCCGAACGTCCAAAACAGATGTCTGCAATTCCTCTTCAGGCGTGCTTAAAGTTGGATCCCAAATAGCCTCTAACCTGGTCGTGGCACAGGAATCCAAAAACAAAGCCAGGCAACCCACTGGACATTCACTCACCTTGGCATAAACCCCCAGTTGAGGCTAAACAGCAAAAAGTTCCGGCCTAGGCTTCTTAGCCTTTTTCTTCACTAATGGCTGTCCCTCAGAGTAGGAAGTATTCTCCATTGTGTCTTTTGCAAGAAGCTTAAGACACTGGCTTTCAAGATAGAGCGCCAAAGACGACAGTCTACTATGAAGGGTTTTAGGTACAAACGTCTGACAAATGGAACAGAATGCATGGTTGTGAGAGGCACCTAAGCAAAAAAAGACACTGGTCATGGTGGTCTTTATGAGAAATCTGTCTCCCACACTGGCATTTACCCTTCTTGGATAACATGAAACTCCACAAGCAACAACAAAAAAAAAAAAATAAGAAAAAGAAACATAAAACAGAACCTGAACTGGGGAACTTAACTGCAATGGCTTGGTGGACCAGCAATGGAACGGGCATTTAGACTGAAGATCAAGCGATGGTGTTTGGACTGGTGGCAAAGAACCTCTGAGGATAGTACATCCCAATGCCACCTTTATGCCAGACACTACGCAAAGAGCATATGTGTGATATACAGCATACCTTAAAGCAACGTAAAGGCTTTGGTATACTGGCTGAATGTCGGGCAGCCTTTGGCAGGGGATCCCTAATGTTATGAATACTGCAACAGTGAAATGGAAGGACGTCACTTGGTACCTTGCCTCTATGGTAAAGCTGACTAAATAGTTTAGTTTTGTATGCATCTATTCACCACAGCAATTCTTTATTGATGCAAGAAGAAAGAAGCATTCTCCTGAAGAGCAGAAGAGTGTAGGTGCTGACATCCCACACTTTGAAAAACACCACTGTATTTTCCTCTTGTGCAGTTATGCCAAGACTATCACAAGAATGTAAGAGGCCATGTATCCCAGTGCTCTCAAGAGTTCCCTGGCTGAGACAAATTCCTCCTGGATTAATTTTTGAAGTATTGTGTAAGGGAGAGAGATTTTCTCCTGTGGGTGGAAGACCACTTGTCTGTCAGAATCCAAAAAAGCATCAGGAACACAAGACTGCTGGAGGGAATTAGGTACGCTGGACTTCTTGTAACTGAGAGTGAACTTGCCACTGATCCTCTAGCACATTGGAACACACACCACACTAAATCAAACCCATCCAAGTGGGGGGCTTTGCCGCCCCCCCATCCCCCCAACTATATATACCAACTCAGAGATTGCACTACGGTGGGGAAAAAGGTAAAGTTGTGGTGATGGCCCAGTGGTTCCTAAGTAAACGAATAAAGGGCCAGCACCAGTGGAGGTTTGGAATTTCTGAACACATCGGTGATATTAGGAATCGTATAAACTTTCTAGTGCACTTTACAAACATACACTCAAGCACCCATCTGCATTATTTCACTTTACAATTATTGATAGAATTATAGGTGATAGATCCCACAAAAGTGGTTGGCATACTACTCTAAATAATAAAGAAAGGAAATGGATCATCAATGGTTTGAATGAACATCTTTAATTTCCTTACAACAAGAATCCATTGCCTAATAGTAAGTTACCGCATATCCCCTTAATGGGAATTAATTAATGATTAATTATTTAACTGGCAAGTGTTGTATAAATCTATGCTCTGATGTGTTTCCTGTTTTTGACTGTCTGATTCATGCACTGAAGAAGGCTTGCAAAGCCGAAATCGGTTTGCTTATTTATGGCACTTTTGTGCTGACTTGGGGGTAATTTATACCCCTTAGTTGTATTTAGTTTTCTTATCTACATTAAATTATTTTTTGGGCAACCTCCACTGGTGCTGGCCCTTTATTTCATTTACTTGGTGTTTTTTGTGCCTTAGCACCTGCCATACTTGCGAGGGGTTTGGTTGGGGTGTGGCCCGTCATTCCTAACCCTAGGAAAAATGTTGTGCTTTGCTGTAATACATTCTGTTTAGCTGTCGATAAATACGTATTCAACAAATACATATCTCGAGAAGCTAATATAGACCAGTCACATGTATGCTCCCCACGCAAAGCACAGGGCATAAACGTGACCTCTGGACATATAATCAGAACTGAAAGCCCCAGGAGGAACCCAGTCCTAGGATACCAGAATAACAACCATCTAGAGAGACAAAAGACCAGGGGGTGGATGGAGAGAGTGAACAGTGCAACAGTGAAGAGAACGACATCTACTGCTATGGTAAGATTTTACATAACTGTACTACATCCTTCCATTTCACTGCAGTATTCTTAACATGAAGGAGAGTGCAAAAGCTCAGGAAGAAGACAGGGAGGGGGAAGTGCTAACACAGCCTTCTAGGAAGCCATGAAGAATGGCCCTAGCAAAATCATCTCTTCCCCTGATATATCATCAAACTTGTAATTGTTGGTAAAGGTACGCAGCAAAGACCAGATAGCTGCCTCAAGGATAGATTTAGTATCCAAGCCCTTGAGAAAAAAAAAAGCACCAGAAAATACCACATCCCTAGTAGAGTGAGCCTTAACCACAGAATGAAGGCTCTTACCATGATAAAATTAACAAAAAGAAATGGCTTCAGAAACCCAACAGGAAACAGTCTGCTTGGAAACCACCAAACTTAATGATCTAGGATGAAAAGAACCAGAAAGCTAATCATATTTTCTAAAATCTTTGGTTTTGTCCAAATAAAAACAGAGTTGTCTATGCACATACAAAGTGTGCAACACCTTCTCATTAGCTGAACGAGGAGAAGGGAACAATGTGGGCAAACTGACAGACTGAGAAACAACTCACTCACCACCTTAGGCATAATAGAAGGACACAATCAACACCTTAGGCATAAAAGAAGGACTGTACGAAGAGATACTCTGCCCTTATGAAAAACTAAAAAAGGAGGAACAGCTACAAGGGCTTGCAGCTCAGACATCTATCTGGCAGACGTAGAGGCCAACAAAAGAACAGTCTTCCAAGAACAATGCTGTAAGGAAACTTAAGCAGCAGGCTCCAAAAGAAGCCCAAGTCAATTTTTCCAAAACAAAAATAAGATCTCAGGATGGAGGATCAGGGTTCCTGGAAGGTCTAATGTGAAGAGCTCCTTTAAGAAACTGTTTGGCCTCGAGCCTACAGGCCAAAGAGGCGATAAAGGCAGACAGGCAGAAATGGTGGAGATATGCCAACCCAGCATTCAGCAATTCACACAAATAAGAAAGGACCAAAGGAAAATCCACAGTAAGTGGGTACAGGTTATGAGAAAAGACACCAAACAGAAAACCTCTTTCATTTGAACAACTAGAATTTCCTTATAGTGGGTTTCCTGGCCTCTTGCAGAACCCAAAGCATGTCCTCAGAAAAAAGGGGCCTATAGGGAATCAAAATTATATCACCCAAAGTGTCAGTTGAAGAGTGGGATGGGGGATGGATGAGAGATCCCTTGTCTTCTCCAAGAAGATCCACCCTGTGAGGTAACTTGTGATGACTGCCCTTGGTTAAGTGCAAAAGACGACAGAACCAATGTTATATGGGCCAAAAAGGAGTCACCAGCAAGATTTTGGGAGCATCTTGTTTTATCTTGCACAGGACTTTTGGAATGAGAGGAAGGGAAAGGAAGGCATAAAGAAACACCGCCCTTGCATTAAAAAGATATGGTTCTACCTTCCGGGCCAGAGGACAGAGTCCAGGCACAAAACAGAGGAGGCTACCTGTTTAGAGGGGAGGCAAAGCCATCTACTTGAGGAATACCCCACTGGTGGATAATGTCCAGAAACACATTCCTGTGAAGCATCCACTAGTAAGACTGTTATGGACTTGCTCAGAGTGTGTGGAACAGCCTGAAGTGGGACTTGGTACTGAATCGCTAGCTCCTAAAACTGGAGTGTCAATTTGCAAATCAGATAGGATCTTGTCCCACCCCAACCCCCTTATTTGTTGACATACCACATCAGTGTGATGTTGTCTGTAAAGATCTTTACAGACCCTGGAGAAAACAGAGGATGAAAAGTAGTATGGGCTAACAGAAGAGCTCTCATCTCCTTGATACTGATATGCACCTCCTGCTGCTGAGGAGACCAACGACATTGCACCTTTAGGTTTCCGAAGAAGATCCCTAACCCCGTATGAGGCATCAGTAAACAGCTCCAGAGAGGGATGCAGTGGTTGAAAGGGAAGGCCTGGATTCAAAGTTAGTTGGTGAAGCCATACTGAAATTCCAACTTGACACATGAAAGAAGGGGGACTGGAAACTCTAGAGGAAGAGCATGCTGAAGCCAAATTGACTTTAGATACCACTGAAGCTTTCTAATGTGCAATCTGGCAAAGGGATGCATGGAGATGGTAGATGCCACGAATCCCACAGCCTTTAGAAATTCCTTGGCAAAGTCAAGGCCAAAGGAAGAAGGGACTGAAAAAAGGAAATCTGAGTCAAAGCCTTGGGACGCGGTAGGAATGCTAGCATAGGAATAATCTGAATCCTGCATCCCAAAAAAACATGATCCCATGATGGGGACAAGAAGGACTTTTGAAAATTTACAAAGAACCCCAGGCTTTATAACACAGTGATGACCCACTGAAGGTGCTATAAAAGAATCTCGGGAGTGGAGGCTTGAATAAGTAGGTTGTCTAAAAAAAGAAAGACCTGAATGCCTTTGAGCCTGCAAAAAGGAAATTGCAGAGTTGGACATTTGGTAAATACTCTTGGGGTAGTAGAGAAGCCAAAAGGCAAAGCAGAGAAATAAAAATGCCAAGAAGCAACAGAGAAACAAAAGAATTCCTAAAAAGGAGATGAACACGGATATGGAGGTAAGCATCCTTGAGATTCACAGAAACCGTAAAAGCCTGAGGAAGCAGAAGAGGTAAAGTCTGAAGGGATAACATTCAAAAGGAAGGAACATTCAGAAATGTATTCAGATGAGAAACATTCAGAATGGGTTTCCAAGTGCCATCTTTCCTGGGTACCAAAAACTTTCTGGAATAAAACCCTTTTCCCTTTGAGCAAACTATGAAATACCCCTGGCAAATACTGGAAATAACCCAGGAGTCCTGAGTTATGTTTAACCAGACAGGAAGCTACATGGAAAAACAATGTTTGAGAGGAATGTGGCTGGAAAGAGTCTAGTAGTCAGACACCACCTGGTTTATCAGGAAAGGAAGATTTCTGACCAGGAGGGGTCTGTGTAGACTTGCTGAGGGGAACCTTCCTACCACCCTTCTTGCCTTTAGCAGGAGGAGAAGACGGCCTAACAAAGGCCCGTTTACTAGGATAATTTCTCTGGGACTCTGGCACAGGGGAAACAAGTGTGTGTGTGTGTATAATCTGTATGTATATTATATATATATATATATATATATATATATATATATATATATATATATATATATATACATATACACACACACACGTATATATATATATAAATATATATATATATATATATACATACATACACATGCACTGTGTATGTATATATATATATATATATATATATATATATATATATATATATATATCTATATACACACACACACATATACACACACACACACACACATATATATATATATATATACAAAATGTGTGTATATATATATATATAAAAATATATATATATATATATATATATATATATATATATATATATACACATACACACACACACACACAAATACATATACATATATAGGTACAAACATACATAGATATATAGACATATCAGGTCCTGTAACTCCTTACCTTTTCTCCTTCGGGGATTTGAACAAATCGTAAGCAGCAGCACCAAACAGTTGTTGTCCAGAGGAGCATCCATCAACTTAGCCTTAATATCATCAGGCAGAGGTTGATGCCATAGCCAGGAATATCACCTCAGCACAGAGCCTGAAGCAGCAGCCCTAGAAGAAGCATCTGATGTATCATAACTACATTTAATGGAATGGCAAGATAGCTGGTAAGAAGCCCCTAACTGAGACAGCGCAGAAGTCCTTCCCTCAGAATCAGGAAGGTCAGAAATCACCTGTCAAGCCTTTAAAAAGGACAGCCAAAACATATCTCGTCAAGAGTTTTATAATTAGCAGCCCAAAAGGCTGAAGTACAAACTTTTTTACCCAGCCTTTCCATAGTCCTGCTGTCTTTATCAGAAGAAAGAAGCTCAGTAGAAGGCAGTAACTTAGAAGGCTTGTCGGACAACAGAGGAACCAAAAAGGGTCAGCAGATGGACACTTAATTTGAAGTCATCAGGCACTTTATAAAACCTGTTTGTTTAGGAACAGGGGGCTAAAAGCCTGTAACCTGAAATGCAGAAGAAAAGGCATCCAATAATGCAGCCTAAATAGGAAGAACAGTAGCGGGTCTAGGAGATTCTATTTGAAGGAGCTCATAATATCTCCTCTGCACTTAATAAACTTGCAAAGAATCCCACTTAAAGAATTCCATCATCCTGGCAATGGCAGCCCCAAAGAAAATCACCTCAAAAGGAGATTCAGGACTATCAAGACTCTTCCTCAAAGTACAGTTGTGTACACTTACTATAAATGTAGATGTTCGAGTTTATTCACTGCTGCAATCATCATACTTGGGTTATCTGGCTGCAGGTAGCACTTAGTCGGTCCAAATACCAGAGTCCTGATATTTCTGCGTTGGATGCTGTCGCTTCTTCCATAACGTTAGGTCGTCAGGGGTATAAAACATGCAGCCGATGCCATTACATCACTTTTTCTTGCCCCAGATGTCAGGAGCCCCCACAACAGGAAGCTATTACATGGTGTGGAACACCTCCAGTAAAAAGTAAATACCCCTGCCATAAAAGATGGCCATAAAGAGGATAGGTAGAAAGGATAGAGAAAGCCAGGGGGCTGGAGGGAGGGAAACCAGGACAGCAACATTGAATACACTCTAACATCTACATTTATGGCAAGTGTACACAACTGTACTATGTTCTTCGTGTTTCACTGTTGCAGTTAACACTCTTGGGTTGATTCCCAAAGCTGAGGAAGGGTGGAGGGAGTCAAGAAGTGTTAGGGCTGGCTAGCAGGCCTTATAAGACTGCTGTAGCAAATCCAGCTCTAGATTTAGAAAAAATTGGTAAGTGGTAATGCTTGGCGAAGGTGTGTACAGAACTCCAGGTTGCAGCTTCCAAGATGTCCCTGGTAGGGACTCCCCTGAGAAATGCTGTAGAGGTTGAAGTAGCTCTAGTGGAATGAGTTCTGATCCCCAGAGGGGTAGATTTTCCATGGTGCTTGTAGCAGAAATGGATGCAGTGTGCTATCCATTTGGAAATGGTTTGCTTCAAAATGGCCTTGCCCTCTGCCCCTGTAGCAAAGCTGACTAGCAGCTGGTCAGATTTTCTGAAATGCTTAGTCCTGTCAAGGTAGAATCTGAGCGGTCTGTGCACCTCCAAGGAGTGCAGGATCCTTTCCCCTTTAGTCTGAGGATTAGGGAAAAAGTTTGGCAAATGGATGGATACCACGTTGGGCATAAAGAAAGGGTTAGCCCCAAGGGAAACCCTGTCAGCATGGAAAATAATATAAGGCTCCACCACCATTAGTGCCTGTAGCTCAGACACTCTTCTTGCTGAAGTAACAGCTAGAAGTAAAGCTGTTATCCAAGAGAGGAATTTTAACTCTGCTGAAGCAGCAGGTTCAAAAGGGGGAAGTGTGTGAGCTTCTCCAGTACAAAATTAAGTTCCCAGGCCGCAGTGAGAGCTCTCCTAGGGGGCCTTAAATTGTTAGCTCCTCTCAGGAACTGCTTGATGAGAGGGTGCGAAAAGAGAGGTGGCTCAGTATTATGAGCTGAGATGCCCGAGGCATGAATCTTAATGGATGAGAAGGATAGGCCTCTGTGGAGCAGCTCTGCTAGGTAATCAAGGATTTGAGGTAAGGTGGGCACAGCTGCGTCCTTTCCATGAGACTGACTCCAAGAACAACATCTTTTCCACTTTTCAGCATAGGCTTTCCTAGTACTAGGCCTTCTGGCCTCAAGGATGACATCCAGCACCTGTTTGCTGAGGAATGCTGGTGGTGCATTCAGGGGATAAGCCAGGCTGCAAAATATGTCCCTTCTGCTGAGACAGCAGAGAAGGTGTCTGATGTAGGTGCCAGGGTGTCACTGCTGTCAGACTGCGTAGGAGTGGGTACAAGAGCTAGCATGGCCAATCTGGTGCAATAAGGATTGCCCTTGGCCTGTACTGTTTGATCCTGAGTACTACTTTTGAGAGTAGGGGCAGAGGAGGAAAGGCATAAATTGAGAGGTTTTCCCATGTAAAGGATAGGGTGTCCACCTTCCAGGCTCTGCTGTGAGGGTTCCTGGTGCAAAAGTTGCTCAATTGGTGGTTTGGGGGGGGGAGGCAAAAAGGTCCACATCCGGAGTTTCCCACCTCTGGGTTAGAAGTTTGAATGAGTTGGGTTCCAGTTTCCACTCATGAAGGTCCAGTAGATTTCTGCTCAAGTCGTCTGCCAGTGAATTTTGCTTGCCTGGCAGGAATTGAGCTTGTAGGTGCACTTGGTTGCTCAAGGCTGTGTTCCACAGAGCCATGGCTAACCTGCAGAGTGGGTAAGAAACAGTTCCGCCCTGCTTGTTTATGTACCACATAACTGTGGTGTTTGTCTGTCTTTATCAGGAGCTGTCCTGGAAGGATAAGGTATTTGAAGGCTGTCAGAGCATTCTGTACAGCTAGCATCTCTTTTTGATTGATATGCAGGGGAATTTGTTCTGGGCTCCATTTGCCATGAATGCATTTGCCTGCCATGTGAGTCTCCCATGCAGAGTCTGATGCGTCAGTTGTCAGGGTTTGGGCGGTGAGAGATTGAGTGAAAAGAAGCCCTTGTTGTGGCTGCATGCTTCTGCCCACCAAAGGAACTCTGCCCTTAGATAAGGTATGATAGGAATCAGTGTTTCCAGGTCCTGAGAATGTTGACACCAGAAACGTTTTAAGTACCACTGAAGTTTTCTCATATGCAGTCTTGCATATGGAATTAGCAGAATGCAGGAGTCCATGAACCCTATGGCTTGCAGTATTTCCTTGCAGATAGCTGGGTTTTGGTGGCCATTAGCTTGAAATAGTTTGTTAAATGGACCTGCTTTTCTGGAGTGAGGAATGCCATCTGGAAAGTTGTGTTCACGCTTGCTCCCAGGAATAGAATTTGTTGGCTGGGCACCAGCTGTGATTTCTTTTCGTTGGTGGTATAACCCAGTGAAGTTAGAAGTCTTTTTACAAATGCCAGGTGCTGAAGTAGCAACTCCTGACTGTTCACCTGAATCAGGCAATCGTCCAAGTATGGGTAGATTTGAATATTTCTCTGCCTGCAGTATGCAATGGCTGGGAGCTAGGCATTTTGTGAATACCCTGGGCGTAGTAGATAAGCCAAAGGGACGTGCATAGAGCCTGCCTTGAAATGTAGATATTTCCTGCAAGACTCCCTTATGGGGATGTGCAGATAATATTCTTTTAAGCCTAGGGTGACTAACCAGGCATCCTTGGCTAGCATACGAAGCAGCTGTTGCAGTGTAAGCATTTTGAAGTTTGGGACCACCAGAAAGGTGTTGGGAATTGATAGATCAAGGATAGGGCGCCAAGAGCTCTCTTTAATGGGCACCAGAAACAGTCTGGAGTAGAAACCCCTGTCCTCTTTGTTCTACTGGAACAGGATGAATAGCCCTGATATGGAGAAGGGAAAGTACTTGCTTTTGAACCTCTGCCCACTGGTTTGGAGGAAGGTCTGGCAACCCACTTGGGGTTGGCAGTGAGTGGGAGTAGAATCTGTGTCCCTGGGATACAATATTTAGAACCCATTGGTCCTGAGTAATGGACATCCAGTTTTTGCACGAAGGGCGAGTTTTCCTCCTAGGGGCGAAGTACTTGGGCATGGCTGGGAAGGATAATTGGAAAGTCATTGTAAACTTTTTCCATAAGGGGGTAGCTTACCACTCCCTGGTTTTGAGGTGGAAACGCTCCATTGTCTAAATCTCTGCATACCATGAGACTGTAGTCTTGGTGGTCTGTTTCCCCTGGGTTTGGACTGAAAAGGCCTGACAGGGACTGGAAAGGACCATTTTTTGGAAGGCCAATGCCTACTGAAAATAGGTGGCTGCACCTGTAAGTATATGTTGACGATTTGCACAGATTTAGCTTTTTCTTTCATCTTTTTAAGAACTTCTTCTGCTTTTGTGCCAAACAAATGCTCCTGATTTAATGCAGCATCTAGTAATTTTGCTTTGACATTGTCTGGCAAGACTTGTTTCTTTAGCCAAGCATGCCTTCTCAGTACAGACCCAGTGACAGCAGCCCTGCAAGATGCTTCTAAGGCATCAAACCCACACTGCAAAGTATGTTTACTAACTTGGTTTGCAGAATGCATTAACGCTTGTAAATGTTTATTTTCTGCACAATCTGGAAGTAACACCAGTATTTGTTTAATTAGTTCCATAATATGTTGCTGGTACTTCAACATGTGAAACTGGCGATTCAAAGCCCCAATGGCAAGAGTTGCAGAGGTATATACCTTCTTATCCCATCTGTCTAAAGCTCTAGAATCCCTGTCTGAAGGGGTAGGGTTACTGGCTGTAGTAGCCTTAATGCCTTTAGGTCCCTGGGAAATGGTCTCTGGATCCGCAGTAGGATTCTTAAAGAGAAATTTGTGAGAGTCAGGTACTCTGTAGTGCCTGTCATGTTTTCTAGGAGCTGGTGGTAAAGTGTCAGGAGCAAGACTGGACTCCATGAAGACATCATCTACAATATCCAGGACAGGCATATAGCTAGAGGCCTGTGCTGAGGCAAATCTAAAAATTTCCTGAGTCTCTTTTTGGACTGAGGATAGTCCTGGCATTCCCAGCGGAAATGCTCTCTTAAGGTATGCAAGGTTTCACCAAAAGAAAAATCCTCTGGAGGGGAAGCAGAGGGAATGGATTCCTCTGCAACTGAATCCTCATAGGTAGACAAGGGTATGTCCTGGTAATCATAAGGGTTAGAGTCATCAGACTCCTGGTCTGTAGAATCAGAAGGAAATTTAATTCTTTGTCTTTTATAGGTTCATAGGTTCATAGGTTTATACTAGGCTATCTGCCCTAAGGCATTTATAAGCCTAGCCCAAATTATTGTGGCTTCGCCACCTTATATATAAAAAATACTGTGCCCATTAGTTTGTTGTGCCTCTGTCCAGCAGTGACCCAGAGATGATTCCCGGGGTAAACCTACGATCTCCCATCCACAGGTCTAGATTTCTCTTGAACAGAGTCAGCGAGGTGCTCTGCCTCACATGGACCGGGATTTTATTCCACAGCATAGGGAGTCTCTGAGTGATAAATCTATCCCTCCAGCACGTCCTATTTATATCCGTGCTAAGGTTTAAGTCGCTTGCTCTAGTGGTTTTGGTGGATTTGGATTTTTGAGGTGGAGCATGTCCATTAATTCGGGTTGGACATGGCCTTGTATGTCAGGCACATGTCACCTCTGAGCAGGCGGTATGCGACTGAATAGAGCTGGAGTTTCTTCAATCTGGCAGCATATGACAGATTTTGGAGTCCTTTATCCTTTTGGTGAGGAACTTTTGGGGTCTCTCCAATTGCTGCAGATGTCGGGTGAGATACATCCCGAATGGGGCATTGTACTCGATCATTGGTCTGATAAGTGAAGAGTACAGGGGAACAATGACCTCACTAGATCTGGATGTGAATCCCTTCATGATCAGGTGGGCAATGTAGAAGGTCTTTCTAACCACTTTAGCAATGTGAGTGTCAAAAGAAAGGCCACTGTCAACCTGGGTCCCCAGGTCCCTGATAACCTCTTCTGTGCTTAGTGGATTGCCACCTATATGGTAGCTTGGGGTTACCTTGTTTTTCCCGAAGGTATGACTATACATTTTTGGCTAACTTCAGGCCATGGCTCTGGCACCAGCTATCTGTTTCCGTGAGTCCCTTCTGAAGGATATCAGTGTCCGATGCACTTTCCACTATGGCCCAGTTTGCAGTCATCTGCAAACTTTGTCAAAAGTCCTCCCATGTTGGCCTGTACTTCTGAGAAGTAGATGCCAAACAATACCTGTGGGACACCACTTGTGACCGGCTTGGAGTCTGACACAGCGCCAGCAACTCTAACCCTGTGGGTTCTGTCCTTAAGCCAGTTTGCAACCCATCTTGTGACATATGGGTTTACATTTAAGCTGGTAAGTTTTTCTACAATACCAGTGGGGTATTGTGTCGAAGCTTCTGCAAGGTCAAGGTAGGCTGTATGGACTGCCTTTCCTCATCAATGGCCTTGGTGACTATTTCAAGAAGTCACCAAGTTCAAAAGGCATGATCTTCCCTTGACAAAGCCAAACTGGGTCGGGTCCAATGTCTGCAAGTCCCTATATCTTTGTTTATGAGCTCCATTATGATCCTCCATAGCTTTGCAGACTAGACTTGTTAATTACCAGGGTCGTGGGCCAGAGGCCACCTTTGTGGAGTGGGACCACAGTTGCCGCTCAGCCACTCTTGGGCGTATCCTGTGGTAAGGCTGAGATTAAACAGCTGCCTTATGTGCGGGTTTAATTCCTCATTTAGCTAGAAGTAGCACACAGCGGACACCATCCGTCCCATTGATGCTGTGTTTTTAGCTTTAGAGAGCATTTGAGATGTCCGGGAGGCTACACTGGCTGGGATAGTTATCTCTCCTTTAGGGGAGAGGGTGAAGTTTGCACTGAACCTGTCTGCCAGTATGTTGGCAATGTCTGTGGGTTCAGTGATTTTGTATCATTTTGGACTAATTCTGAGCATATCTGAGAGTTTCCACCCAGGTTCCTAACATAGCTGAAAAAGGCCTTATGATTGTCCTTTGAATCCATGGCAATTTTCTCTCAAAATTGGCCTTAGTTGATTTTATGAGTGCTCGTAATTTTTACTAATAATGATCAGGGTGACTTCCTTTTATGGATTTTGTTCTATCATGTAATAGCTTTCTCCTCTTATTGTAAAGTTTGTTAATGGCTGGGGTCCACCAGACTGGACGCTTGCCTTGTGGAAAGAGTCTTGGTTTTATTTGGGATTGCCTGATCCATGCAGTCCTGGAGGTGTTCATAGAAGGCATTTGTAAGGGCTTCCGCAGCTTGGGTTGTGGTTTCCTCTGACTCAGGGGCCTTGAAGGATATCACACCAGTCTTGACTAGTGTGAAGTTTGCTTTAGAGAAGTTCTTCACTATGGTCTTTTTGTTTGGGGTGGGGCGGGATGTGGATTTCCAGTGAGATTAGTTTATGATCAGATCTCACCAATGAGGGATATACTCCGGTGTGGAGCATTTTGTCCCCATGTTTGTGACAATGAGATCTATTATATTTTCTCCTCTCGTGGAACAGTGACTAGCTGTTCCATGGCATTTGAATTTATGAACTCCAGGAACCGTTGGGCTAGAAAGTTAGGGCTTGAGTAATGTTCCCAGTCTATATTCGGGTAGTTGAAGTCACCCAATATGATGGTGTTTGGAGATACATTTATACCCTCCAGTGTCTTCAGGAAGGCTGTGTGGGGTTCCTGAGTTTGAGAGGGTGGCCTGTAGCATGCTACAATTTGTAGAGCAGTTTTGCCTATTGTTAGTTGCACCTGGATGGTTTCCGCTTCATGCGTTGCCACCAACCTGGAGGTGTGAGTATCCTTTATGAATATGGATACACCTCCTTTTGTGGAGTGGTCTGGGTTTTGGGGCCGGACGCATGATATGAGGTAAAACCTAATAGTGCCGGGTGCTCTCAGCAGCCTTGAACCAGGGTTCACTTACAGCCCGGACCTCGATGTTCTCCATACTGAGAAGGGCCTCGAGTGTGCATTTTGAGATTTAGACTTCTGGCATTGAGCAGCATTACCCTCAATTTCTTCCCATTTTGTTTTCTAGGGTGGTAGGTTTAGAATTTGAGCCTTGCCTAAAAAGGCACTATGGGGTGGCAAGAGCCTTAGCCAATATCGGGAATCCCAGGGGTGACACGTGCAAGCCGTCCCCGGCGAAGCAGCGTCGCTTGTCAAGCATGTCATCCGAGGCAGACAGACACTGGATTCTTTGAATGACACCAGACATTAAGCCAATTGTTAAAGCTGATCATCTTGTCTCTATATTGTGGCATCATTCTTGGTGAAGGAAGGATACTGCTCAGGGTTAGGGTCATACCTGCCTGGGCTACATAATCAGAGAGCTCCTCTATGTCTCTTTTCATGCAGTCCAGGAGGTACGTCTCAGGTCGCTCACACCAGCATGGACAATGACTGTGTCATATTTGTACTTGCTGTGGAGTGACCCGTGCTTGTGTTATGTGGCGGATTCTAGGCAGCTTACTGTGACCCTCTCCTTGTTCAGCCTGGTGAGTGGGACAATGTGTCTGACTATGGAGTCACCTATGACAAGTATGTTTGGTGTTGTATTTGGCCTTAAGGGCTGTGACTGCTTTGAGGCTGGCTTTCCCCAATTAGAGTAATAAGGTCTTCAGCCATTTTAAGCATTTGTTTTTTGGCATGGGAGCTTGAGCATGCACTTTGGATGTCGGTTTTCTAGGCATGGTGCGAACTCTGGACCTGAGAAACTCGGTAGTTTTAGTTGAAAATGAAGTTGTCGGTGTAATATGAATATTGGTAGGTTGACTACACCCTCAGAAGCCGGTGCCTGCACAGCGGCTCCGGACCCATCCAAGGTAGAAACATCCGCAGGTTCCATAGTCGAAGAAGCATCTAGTGGCATACCGGACTCCGAATGGGTCGCAGCAGACACCTGTGAATCTGTAGAAGTGGGCATCAGGGGCTGCAAAGGTGCCTCACTGAGTACCGGCAGATGACAGGTGACTAGCTTAACAGAACCGTCGGCAGTTTTTGACCTATGTGGTCTGTCTTTGTGCTTTTTCGGAAGATCAGTAGTCAGATTGCTTACTGAAGCCATTTCGGAATATGGAGAACGAGAGCAAAAGAATTTAGCTACAAAAATTGCACGACTATGAACGGTTCTAGTATTAAACAAGGCACAAAACAGATAGCGATTGACGTCGAGGTCTGGGCCCAAACAAGTGATGCAGTAAGAATGAAAATCTCTGTGAGGTTATTGCTTTCCACAGACAAGACAATTGTTAATGTTTTCTGACATCAGTTAGAGCAAGAAAAAAGAATCCCCAACGGGGTACTTAGCTTTAGAAGACTTCAGGTTTGAAACTCGAAAAATTAAAATTTCAGGAAGTGGCCGACGGGCACTTGCGAACTGCTTCTGCTTCGGGCTCCTTCTTGGCAAGGAAGACTGATGTAATGGCGTCGGCTGCATGTTTTACACCCCTGACGACATGGAAGAGTCCTTTCAGTATACAAAAAGTGGTCCGTAAGTTTTTCTGCCGGAAAGGAAATGACATCATAGATTTAAGAAGCTGTTGCCTTTAAAAGAAGTGTCTTTGTATTTTTTAACTTGTCTGAAGAAGCTCCTGCTTTGCAAGAGTGAAAACGGTTTTATTAAAATACGTTAACAACATATCTTCTTCTGCCTGAGTTCCTAGTGGCTTTTGGTTCGCTTTTCTTCTATCTGGTTTGTTTTTTTGTCTTTTCGCTAGGTCAGAATACACGCTCAGAAGCCAGTGCCTGCACAGTGGCTCCGGAACCATCCAAGGTAGAGACATCCACAGGTTCCATAGTTGAAGACTCATCTCGCGGCATACTGGACTCTGGATGGGTCTCAGCAGAGGCCTGCGAATCTGTAGAAACGGGCATCAGGGGATGCAAAGGTGCCTCACTGAGTACCGGCGGACTGGCGACTAGCTTAACGGAAGTGTCGTTGGCAGTTTTTGACCTATGTGGTCTATCTCTGTCTTTATCTTTGCGCTTTTTCGGAAGATCGAAGTCAGATGGCTTACCGAAGCCATTTCGGAATACGGAGAACAGTGAAAGAATTTAGCGACAAAAAACCCTGATGATGAATGGTTCGGACATTAAACAAGGCACAAAACAGACATCGAGGGATGTCGTGGTCTGGGCCTAAACAGGTGACACAGTAAGAATGAAAATCTCTTTGAGGTATTTGCTTTCGACAGGCAAGACAACTGTTAACTTTTTTGACATTGGTTAGAGCAAGAAAAAAGAATCCCCAACAGGGTACTTGGCTTTAGAAGACTTCAGGTTTGAAACTCGAAAAACGAAATTTCAGGTAGCGGCCAACCGGCACTTGCGAACTGCTTTTGCTTCGGGCTCCATCTGGGCAAGAAAGACTGATGTAATGGCATCGGTTGCCTATTTTATAACACTGACGACCTGACGTCATGGAAGAAGCGACAGCATCAGATGCAGAGATCCCAAGACTCTGGTATTCGGGCCGACTTTGGGCTACCTGCAAGCAGATAACCAAAATGTGAGGACTGCAACAGTGAAACACGAAAAACATCCACAATCCAAAGGGGAAGGAATCTTGGTAGAATAGGCCAGAGATTCCTCATAAGAATCCTTCTTCAGAGGAATCCTGACCACTAGACCTTCTGGGGGGGGGGGGGACCAAGGAGGAGCCGGAACAGAGACCCCCTGAGGAGGTTTCAAGATCATAAGAGCATTAAACAAACCCTGTGTAAAATTCTGCCATTCACTTTGAGGGTCCTTGGGAGCAGAATAAATATGTTTTGTCTTCTTTTTTTAAAGGGACCCTATGAAAAGTAGAATTCTCCGAAACCAGCCTACACTCATAGTCGAGACTTCCTCCCTAACCAGTATATGAGGAAGCCCCCCCCCCCCAGCCCGTCGGTAGTAATCAACTGCAGTTCCTAAAGCATCCAAAGCGGACGTATGTAAGGCCTCCAAGGATGTGCAAGAAGCAGGATGCATGCCAGTCTCCGAATCAGTTGCGTCAGAGGAATCCAACCCAGAAACCAGATGATCTTCTGGGCTTTTACCAGCTTCAAGAGAGCTGTGCGATGGAGGAGGGACAGCTGAAGAATCTGGCCTAATTTTTCTGGCCTTCTTCCAAGACAGCTGACCCTCAGGCCAGAAAGTACCATCCATACAGCCTTTCACTAAAAGCTTTAGACACTGGTTTTCAAGACAAATGGCAAGAGAGGAAAGACAACTATCCAAGGTCTTAGGAACAAAAGGCTGACCAATAGTCCAGGACATATGGTCAATAGATGCTCCAAAACAAACACTGTTTGCAGTGGTCTTTAGGGGAATTTCTCTCCCAGACTGGCATTTACCGATAACTCAAATGCAAAAGGCAAAAAAGAATAAGTAAAAAACCTCAATGGGGCACTTAAGTAACCAGCAATGACTCGATCAGACTGATGATCAAAGATGGGGTTAAGACTGGCAACAAAGAAATTCTGAGAATGATACGTCTGGACATCATCTTTATGCCTTATGCCTTGCACTGGGAGCATGTGTGTGATGTATGGTGCATCAAAAACAATCTAAAGGCTTTGGTATACTGGCTGGATGTCTCTTCTGCACTTCTGAAACTAAAATGGAAAGACATCCATGGTTGCCTGGGTCAGAAGGGTGTATCCACAAGGATTGTGGGAGATTGCTTCTGAAATATTCAGATGTATACTGAATACCAGTGGTAAGGGTGGAACACCATACAGGAACAGTCCTGTCCTAAGGAAAAGAAAAAGGCATCTGTCTTTCATGCATCCTTGTATGGCGTCCTGAAGCAGAATCATGCCAGCTGATTGTACAGAGAGGAGCCACATAAGCCTACTTGAGTAACTTCCCACAGACGATCAAATCTTGGAAGACCCCCCCCCATCTAGTTTCCACTCATGAAGTATGTCTTTGTCCTGCTTAGCTCATCTGCCACACAGTTTTGCTCTGACATAACATAAGAAGTCTGTAGAGTGACATTGTGCTGTGAAGCTATATCTCAATCTAACATGGCTAGTCTGTAAAGGGGGGGGGGGTACAACCTGGTTCCCACTTGCCTGCTGATATATCAGATGGTACTGTCTGTAACAACTTAGAGGACCCAGGGACCAAAGATGGTTCAGAGAGTTGACTGCCTTGATCAGGGAAGCATCTCCTTTATATTTCTGTGCTTGCATCTATCCTTGGTGTCCCACACACATTGCACTTTCTCCCAAAAGTGCTCCCCTAAGCAAAGTCAGAGGAGTCCATGGTGACGGACTACTCTGGAAAAGGGAGGAAGGGGAGACTGGGATTTATGGATATTTGCTGTCTCCACCAAATGATTTCCTTGCTAACAAACCAAAGCAGTGGGATTTGAAAGGACAAAAGGATGCTGGTGCAGGGACCAAAGACACCTCCAGACTGTATCTTTCTCATGTGGAGTCTTACCAGGGGTATCATAAGAATCATACATGCTACAAGACCCAAACTCCTGAGGTATTCCCTCGCAATGACTGAAGTCAGAGTGGAAAACCTTATAATCTATTTTCTCCTGTGAAAGAAAACCTATTCAAACGGAGGTGTCTAGCTGACATTCTTGGAACACAATCTTGTATGAAGGAGTCAAAAAAGACATTTGAATGTTCCCTTGGAGTCCCACCTTGTGTAAGGGATATCTCAACAAAGTCAGAGATTACTGGTGTTTTGAAAGAGACTCTGCAAAGATGCAAGCTGTCTAAATATGGAAAAAAAAGTCAATACCCTGTAGCCTGTAAGAAGCCAGAACTGGAGCAAGACACACTGTGAACACTCTTGGTGCAGTGGATAACACAAAGAGTAAGGCAGGAAAAGTACAGCTGTGTACACTTATCATAAATGTAGATGTTAGAGTGTATTCACTGTTGCAGTCATCACATTTGGGTTACCTGCCTGCAGGTAGCCCTCAGCTGGCCTGAATACCAGAGTCCTGGGATTTCTGCATCAGATGCTGTCGCTTCTTCCATGACATCAGGTCGTGAGGGTTAAACAACATGCTGCCTAGGCCAATAGATCAGTTTTTCTTGCCGCAAATGTCAAGAGCCCCCAAACTAAGAAGCCATCAAATGTTATGGAACACCCCTAGCAAAAAGCAAATACCAATGATATAAGACATTCCAAACAAAAAGGATAGGTAGAAGTAAAGAGAAGACAGGGGGCTGGAGGGAGGGTAACCAGGACTGCAACAATGAATACACTCAAACATCTACATTTATGGTACGTGTACATAACTGTACTATGTTCTTCATGTTTCACTGTAGCAGTCATCACATTTGGGCTGATTCCCAAAGCTGAGGATAGGCGGAAGTAGTTAAGAAGCATTAGAGCTGCAAATCAGGCCCTGTAAGACTGCTGTGGAAAATCCAGCTCTGGATTTAGAAAAGATAGGCAAGTGGTAATACTTGGTGAAAGTGTGTACAGAGCTCCAGGTTGCAGTTTTCCAGGATGTCCTTGGTAGGGACTTCCCTGAGAAATGCTGTAGAGGTAGATGTAGCCCTAGTGGAATGCGTTCTGATCCCCTGTGGGGTAGGTTTCCCATGGCGTTTGTAGCAGAAATGGATGCAGAGTGCTATCCATTTAGAAATGGTTTGCTTTGAAATGGCCTTGGCCTCTGCCCCTGCAGCAAAGCTGACAAGCAGCTGGTCAGATTTTCTGAGAGGCTTAGTCCTGTCCAGATAGAACTTAAGCTGCCTGTGCACATCCAGGGAATGCATGATCCTTTCCCCTTTATTCTGAGGATTAGGGAAAAAAGCTGGCAAATGAATGGACTGGTTTAAAGCCACACTAGACACCACCTTGGGCATAAAAGATGGGTTAGTCCTGAGGGAAACCCTGTCCGCATGGAAGATAATGAAGGGTTCCACTGCCATAAGGGCCTGCAATTCAGACACTCTTCTTGCTGAAGTGATGGCTAGAAGTAAAGCTGTTTTCCATAAGAAGAATTTTAACTCTGTTGCAGCAGCAGGTTCAAAGGGCGGAAACATGAGCTTTTCCAATACAAAAAGCTAAGGTCCATGCTGGAGTGGGAACTCTCTGGGGGGGGGGGTCTTAAATTTTTGGCTCCACTCAGGAACTGTTTTACCAGAGGAAGAGGAAAGGGGGGGTGGCTCAGTATTATAATGAGCTGAGATGGCAGAGGCATGAATCTTAATTGAAGAGAAGGATAGGCCTTTGCAGAGGATTTGTGTTAAGTAATCTAGTATACGAGGTAAGCTGGGCACAGTTGTGTCCATTCTCCGAGACTGGCTCCAGGAACAGTATCTTTTCCAAATAGGATTTTCTAGTAGTATGCCTCCTTGCCTCAAGAATGACATCCAGTACAGGCTTACTGAGGGTTGCTGGTGATGAGTTCAGGGGATGAGCCAGGCTTGCAAGGTTCAGGGTCTGCAGCAGAGGCTGCAGAATCTGACCCGCCTGCTGGGACAGCAGGGAAGGAGTCTAAGGCAGGTGCCATGGTGGCAGCACTGCCAGGCTGCACAAAAGAGGGTACCAGTGCTGGTGTGGGCAGTCTGGTGTAATCAGGATTGTCTTGGCTTGTCCTGTTGATCTTTAGTAGAACCTTCGAGAGGAGGGGCAGAGGGGGAAAGGCATAGACTGAGAGGCTTTCCCAGGTAAAGGACAGGGCATCCGCTTTCCAAGGTTGGGAGTGTTCTGGTGCAATATTTGCTCAATTGATAGTTCTGAGGGGAAGCAAAAAGGTCCACCCTCTGGTGCCTCCCCACCTGTTCCTCAAAAGCTTGAATGTTTTGGGTTCCGGTTTCCACTCGTGTGGGTCCATGACATTTCTGCTTAAGTTGTCTGCCAGTGAATTTAGTTTGTCTGGCACTTGGCTGCTCAAGGCTGTGTTCCACAGAACCATGGCTAATCTACAGAGTGGGTAGAATGGGTTCTCCCCTGCTTGTTTATGTACCACACAACTGTGGTGTTGTCGGTCTTTACCAATAGTTGTCCTGGAAGAATAAGGCCTTTGAAGGCTGTCAGAGCATTCTGTACAGCTAACACTTCTTTTTGATTGATATGCAGGTGCATTTGCTTTGGATTCCATTTGCCCTGAATGCACTGCTCTGCCATGCGAGTCCCCCATGCATAGTCTTGATGCGTCTGTTAGGGTTTGGGCGGCAGGTGATAGAGTGAAAGAGAGTCCCTTGTTGTAGTTGCAGGCCTCTGCCCACCAAAGGAACTCTGTCCTTAGGCAAGGAATGATACGAATCATTGTTTCCAGGTCCTGAGAATGTTGACACCAGAGACTTTTTAGGTACCACTGAAGTTTCCTCATATGCAGTCTTGCATATGGAATTAGCAGAATGCAAGAGGCCATGAACCCTAGGGCTTGCAGTATTTTTCATGCAGATAGCCGGGTTTTGGTGGCCAGTAGATTGAAGTAGTTTGTCAAATAAATTTGTTTCTCTGGAGTGAGGAATGCCATCTGGGAAGTTGTGTTCAAGCTTGCTCCCAGGAATACAGTATGTTGGATGGGTACCAGCTGTGATTTATTTTCATTGATGGTGTACCCCAGTGAAGTTAGAAGTCTCTTTACAAATGCCAGGTGCTATAGTAGCAATTCCTGACTGTCCGCCTGAATCAGGCAATCGTCCAAGTATGGCTAAATTTGAATTCTTCTCTGCCTGCAGTATGCAATGGCTGGAGCTAGGCACTTTGTGAATACCCTGGTTGCAGTAGATAAGCCAAAGGGAAGTGCAGAGAACTGATAGTGCATAGAGCCTGCTCTGAAGCATAGGTATTTCCTTTAAGATTCCCTTATGGGGATGTGCAGATAAGCTTCTTTAAAGTCTAGCGTTGCTAGCAAGGAGTCCTTGCCTAGCATAGGAAGCAGCTGTTGGAGAGTTAGCATTTTGAATTTTGGAACCATCAGAAAGGTGTTGCAAATAGACAGATCCAAGATATGACGCCAAAAGTTTTCTTTTCTGGGAACCAGAAAGTCTGGAATAAAAGCCTTGTCCGCTTTGTTCTGCTGGGACAGGCTGAATAGCCTTGACACTGAGGAAAGTACTTGCTTTTGGGCCTCTGCCCACTGGTTTGGGGGGAGGTTTGGCCAACTGCTTAGAGTTGAGAGTGAGTGGAAGCGGAATCTATATCCCTGGGAAACAATGTTTAAGACCCATCTGTCTTTGGTAATGTACTCCCAGTTTTTGGCATGCAGGGCAATTACACTCCTAAAGGTGCAAGTACTTGGGCAAGGATTGGAAGAGAGGATTGGAAGAGTTAAGTATAAGTCAATGGGCAAGGCTTGGAAGAGTTAAGGATAAGTCATTGTGCAATTTTATCACAGGATGGCGGCTTACTACTCCCTGTTTTGGACGTGGGAGCACTCCACTGCTTAGATCTGTGCATAACCTGACACTGAAGTCTTGGTGGTCTGCTGCCGCTAGGCTTGGAATGAGAATGCCTGAAAGAGACTGGAAAAGACCAGTTTTTTAGAAGTCCAATACCTACTGAATCTAGGTGCCTTTACTTGCAAGAAATCTTTAACAGGTTGCATAAATTTAGCTTCCTCCACCAGCCTTTTGAGGACGACTTCTGCTTTATTGCCAAAGAGGCGCTCTTGGTTTAATGGTGCATCTAGTAATTTTGCTTTGACATGATCTGGCAAGTTTTGTTCCTTAAGCCAAGCATGCCTTCTAAGAACAGACCCAGTGACAGCAGCCCTGTAAGATGCTTCTAAGGCATCAAACCCCCATTGCAAAGTATGTTTATCAACTTGGTTAGCAGAATGCATTAACTCTTGTAAATGTTTTGTGTTCTGCACAAACAGGAATCAACATCATTTTCTGTTTAATTAGCTCTGCTGATACTTTAACATATGAAACTGGCAATTTAAAGCCCTAATGGCAAGAGTAGCAGAGGTGTATACCTTCTTACCCCATGTGTCTAAAGCCCTAGAATCCCTGTCCGAAGGAGTAGGAGTTTTTGCAGTTGTAGCCTTAATGCCTTTAGGTCCCTAGGAAATGGTCTCTGGATCCGCAATAGGATTCTTAAAAAGGAATTTGTGGGAGTCTGGTACTCTATAGTACCTGTCAGGTTTCCTGGGAGCAGGAGGCAAAGTATCTGGGGTAAGGCTGGATTCCAAGAAGACATCTGCAATTTCCAGAACAGGAGGGATAGCTAGAGGCCTGTGCTGAGGCAAGTTTAAAAATTCCCCCGAGTCTCTTTTTGGACTGAGAGTAGTCCTGGCTCTCCCAGTGGAAATGCTCTCTAAGGGTATGCAGGGTTTCACCAAAACAAAGATCCTCTAGAGGGGAATCAGAGGGAATGGAATCCTCTGCATCAGAATCCTCATAGGTAGACAAGTATATGTCCTGGTAATCAGAAGGATCACAGTTATCAGATTTCTGATCAGAAGGAAAACCAGTTCTTGGTCTTTTTGAGGGGGAAGGCTGACTTCCCCTAATTAAAGTAATGAGGTCTTCAGCCATTCTAAGCATTTGTTTTTGTGGCATGTGGGCCTGAGAATGCGCTTTGGGTGTCAGTTTCCTAGGCACAGTGCGGACTTTAGGCCTGAGAAATTTGGTATTTTTTGTTTGAAACCAAGTCTGTTTAATATGAAAGTCAGAAGGCCTGAATACACCCTCAGAAGCCAGTGCCTGCACAGCGGCTCCGGACCCATCCAAGGTAGAGACATCCTCAGGTTCCAGAGTTGAAGTAGCATCTCGCGGCATCCAAATGGGTCTCAGTAAAGGCCTGCAAATCTGTATTAGTGGGCATCAGGGGCTGCGAAAGTGCCTCACTGAGTACCGGCAGAATGGCGACTAGCTTGACGGTAGCGTCGTCGCCAGTTTTGGACTTATGCGGTCTGTCTCTGTCTTTATCCTTACATTTTTTCGGAAGATCGGTAGTCGGATGGCTTATCGAAGCCATTTCGGAGTATAGAGATCGAGAGCGAAAGAATTTAGCTACAAAAATTGCCCAGTGACGAATAGTTCAGGCGTTGAACAAGGCACAAAACAGACAGTGAGGGACGTTGTGGTCTGGGCCTAAACAGGTAACGCAGTAAGAATGAAAATCTCTGTGAGGTATTTGCTTTCCACAGGCAAGACAATTATTACTTTTTTCTGACATCGGCTAGAGCAAGAAAAAAGGATCCCCAACGCGGTACTTATCTTTAAGAAGACTTCAGGTCTGAAACTCGAAAAATGAAAATTTCAGGAGGCAGCCGACCGGCACTTGCGAACTGCTTCTGCTTTGGGCACAGCAAGAGAGACCGATATAATGGCATCGGCTGCATGTTTTATACCCCTGACAAAGTACAGTTGTGTACACTTACCATAAATGTAGATGTTCGAGTGTATTCACTGTTGCAGTCATCACTTTTGGGTTATTCACTTGCAGTAGCCCTCAGTCGGCCTGATTAACAAAGTCTTGGGTCCTGCGTCGGTTGTTGTCCCTTCTTCCATGATGTCAGGGGTATAAAAACATGCAGCCAATGTCATTACATCAGTTTTTCTTACCCCAGATGTCAGGTGCCCCCTTAATGGGAAGCAGTTAAATCTATAAATATATAAGGTTATACCACCAACAAAAAAAGCAAATACACCAAAAAGCTTTTGAAGATAGCAAAGGAAAGTAGAAGTATATCCAAAATAAGAAGGGGGCTGGAGGGAGGGTAACCAGTACTGCAACAGTACACAACTGTACTATGTTCTACGTGTTTCACTGTTGCACAGTCATCACTTTTGGGTAAATTCCCAAAGCTAAGGATGGGAGGAGGAATTTAAATAGAATTAGGACCAGCTAAAAGGCCCTGCAAGACTGCAGTGGCAAAGCAGGCTCTGGATTTAGAGAAATTTGGCAGATGGTAATGCTTGGTGAAAGTATGTACAGAACTCCAGGTAGCAGCTTCTAGGATGTCCCTGGTAGGGACGCCTCTGAGAAAGACTGTAGAGGTAGATGCAGCCCTGGTAGAATGGGGTCCGATCCCCTGTGGGATAGGTTTTCCATGGTGTTTGTAGCAGAAATTAATGCAATGGCCTATCCATTTGGAAATGGTTTGCTTTGAAATATCCTTCCCTCTGCCCCTGCATCAAATTGCCACCAGCAGTTGATCAGATTTCCTTTGAGGTTTAGTTCTGTCCAAGTAGAATCTAAGTTGTTTGTGCATGTCTAAGGAGTGCAGAATCCGTTCCCCTTTGTTCTGTGGATTAGGAAAAAAGGTTGGCAAATGTATGGACTGATTAAGGGCCACACAGGATACCACCTTGGGCATGAAGGAGGGATTGGTCCTGAGGAACACCCTGTCCGCATGAAAGATGATGAAAGGCTCCACTGCCATAAGGGCCTGTAATTCAGATACCCTTCTTGCTGAAGTGATTGCTAAAAGGAAAGCTGTTTTCCAAGAAAGGAATTTTAAGTCCGCAGTGGCAGCTGGCTCGAAAGGAGGAAGGGTGAGCTTTTCCAATACAAAGGTGAGGTCCCAGGCTGGAGTTGGAGCTCTCCTGAGTGGTCGTAGATTTTTGGCCCCACTGAGGAACTGCTTAAGCAGTGGATGAGAGAAGAGGGGGTGGTTCTGTGTTACAATGAGCTGAGATGGCTGAAGCGTGAATTTTGATGGAGGAGAAAGACAGACCCTTATGAAGCATCTCAGTTAAGTATTGTAAAATCTGAGGTAAATTGGGCACTGTTGTGCTCATCCCTTGAGATGAGTTCCAGGCACCGAATCTTTTCCATTTTTCAGCGCAATACTTTCTAGTACTAGGCCTCCTTGCCTCTAATATGATATCCATCACTGGTTTACTGAGGGATGGTAAAGGAGAAATTGTGTAATTAGTCAGGCTGCTAGATTCAGTGTCTGAAGATGAGGGTGCAGAATTTGGTTCTCCTGCTGAGACAATAGAGCAGGAGTCTGAGGCAGGTGCCATGGGGCCAACAGTGACACACTGCGCAAGAGGGGATACCAGTGTTGGCGTGGCCAGTCTGGTGCAATCAAAATAGTCCTTGGTTTGTCTTGTTTGATCTTTAGTAGTACTTTGGAGAGCAGAGGAGGAAAGGCATAAACTGATAGGTTTTTCCAGCTGAAGGACAGAGCATCCACTTTCTAAGCTTGTTTGTGGGGAGTCCTTGTGCAAAATTTGTCCAACTGATAGTTTTAAGGGGAGGCAAACGGGTCTATATCTGAGCTCCCCCATTTGCTTGTCAACAAGTTGAAAATCCTTGGTTCCAGTTTCCACTTGTGTGGGTCCATGAGGTTTCTGCTTAGTTCATCTGCCAGTGTATTTAGTTTTCCTGGCAGGAATTGAGCTTGTAGAGGTACTTGATAGCTCAGGGCTGTGTTCCACAATGCCATGGCTAGTCTGCAGAGGGGGTAAGAATGTGTACCCCCCTGCTTGTTTATGTACCACATAACAGTGGTGTTGTCAGTCTTTATCATTAATTATCCTGGAAGAATGTGGTCCTTGAAGGCTGTCAGAGCATTCTGTACAGCTAACATTTCTTTTTTCAAAAAGTCACTAAGCAAAGACCAGGCTCCAGCTTCTTTGAAAGACAAGACTGCTTTAATAATAATGAACACACACAAGCGCTTTCACCATTAGGCTTCTTCAGGTGTATGAATTACCAAAGTCAGCACACCCATTTTATACCTAAAGACATTCTACTTAATTGGTTCTTAAAGTCATATTACTTTACATTCATTCCCTTCTTATGTAGATAATGTATATTTCAGTAATTTGCTGTATATCCTTTATATGTTTGCTTTATACCTTGTAGTATATATTTAATATATATCTGGACTTAATATTTTTAATATAAATTAGTAGATGTATATTTTTATATTATGTTTTAGGAGTGAATGAATGTAAAGTAATATGGCTTTAAGAACCAATTAAGTAGAATGTCTTTAGGTATAAAATGGGTGTGCTGACTTGGGTAATTCATACACCTGAAGAAGCCTAATGGTGAAAGCGCTTGTACGTGTTCATTATTATTAAAGCAGTCTGTCTTTCAAAGAAGCTGGAGCCTGGTCTTTGCTTAGTGACTTTTTGCATATTTGTTCCTTGGATATTTGGCAAAGACACCTGGTTGCTGTTGGTTTGTTTTTTCGTATTTTGGATTTATCTGTTTTCCAACTACACCAGGGAGATGGCTACAGGAATAGAAGAAATAGAAACCATAGAATTGGACTATAACCCGAATCCGTGTTTTAACAACACTGAACAAAGTATTAGAGAGTTTATGAGCAAGGTAAGCAAAACAATTATTTAATTATTTATTTATTTTACATTTGTTAACCGGGAGAGTCCGACTGGATACATGTCCATTTTCAGCGGAGGCCCGGGGAGAAAAGCTCCAAGTACATAACAGACATATGAACAAGATAGTTGAGTTCTAAATACAATATAAAGATACATCACATCTTGGGAAAAAAAACAACAGCAGCAAATAATAAAAAAAAACATAGGTCAGTTACAAAGGCGAGGCGCCTTGTTAAAAAGCGGTTAAGGATAGTGAGGTAAGAGAAGGGTAAATGATAGTGGTTAATCAGGTTTGGAACAGGGACATTGCCAGAGAGTATTGAGATGGGGTTTAAGCTTTTTTTTGAATTGTAGGAGTGAGGGTTCTGAGGTGAGCATGGTCGGTAGGGAGTTCCACATTTTACCTACAAAGTTTGAGAATAGAGAATCCCCAGCAGAATTATTGGCTTTGGTAGTTTGAGCTAAGATCTTATTGGAGGAGCGTAAGGATTGCAGGTTAATATAGGGTGAATGATGTTTTTCAGAGCTGGTGTTTTCTCTGGGTGATACAGTATCTGGTGAGCCATTTTGAGTTGGTTGAAATGGAGTTGGCTGGAAAACTCTAACCACCCTAGTTGCTTCAAGTTAGTGCAGTGGTGCGTTTAAAGGTGGAATTTGTGGCAAATCTAGCTATGTGATTGTAACAAGAAGCAAGTTTGTTAAGGGTTGTCTTGTTTAGGTTTGTAAAGAGGGGAGGCATAGAAAAGAGTTGATAGTAGGTGTGTGCTGGCAATTGTAATTTTAGCGTGAGGAGTGAGAAAGTGTTTTACTTTATAGAGAGAGCCAAGCTTTTTATTGACGGTTTTGATGGTAAGATTGAAATGGGTGTCAAATTTAAGGGAGTTATCAATGGTAACACCTAATAGCTTTGTGTGAGCTTCTGGTGATATAGTGATTCCATTGGAGGATGTAATAGAGAAGGTGGGGAAGAGTCTTGTTAGTGGGTGAGAAAGTAAGTAGTTTTGTTTTGTTGGGGTTGAGAACTAGTTGTCGACTTGAGAACCATTTTTCTATTAGGTTGAAGGTGTCTTGGGTTGAAGCAGTGAGGTCTGCCAGGTTGGAGGCAGTGCTGATGATAGTCGAATCATCTGCATATTGAATGCATATGGCATGGGGGGTGATTGTGGGCAGGTCATTAACAAAGATGGTGAAGAGAAGAGAGCCAAGAATAGATCCTTGGGGAACTCCAAGTGTAACAGGTAGGCATGTAGATAATTTGTCCTGCCATAGAACAGCCTGTTGCCTATTGGACAGGTAGGATTGGAACCATTTCAGCGTGGAATTGCTGAGTGATAGTTTTTTTAATGTATGGAGGAGTTGAATGTGGTTCACCATATCAAAGGCCTTGGAGAAGTCTAAGAAAAGAGCAGATGATAGTTTATTACTGTTTCTGAAGTTATTGATGGTATTAGAAAAGGATAGTAGGGCTGATGTGGTACTGTGATTTGGCCTGAAGCCATGTTGGGAGTTGGCTAGAATTTTATTTTTGGTGAGGTGTTCCATCAGTTGTTTGTGGACACACTTTTCCATAATTTTGGCCAGGGGTGAGAGTATAGCTATAGGTCTGTAGTTGGTTAGCTCTAGTGAGCTACCACCTTTATGGAGAGGAATAATGTGGGACATTTTCCATATGGAGGGGATGAAGGCTTCTGACAAGGTGCGGTTTATGATTATGGAGATGGGATAGGAAATGGCCTCAGCTGCTTTTTGCAGAAACTCAGCTGGGAGAAGGTCAGCTGCTAGCTTAGTGGGTTTTAGTTTTTAAGAAGAGATGTTATAAAGGATATGGGTACTGGATCGAAGGTAAATAGATGATCTGATGTAGTTGTAGTATTCTGCTGGCATGGGTAGTGGAGTGGGCTGGTTGTTTGTTTGAATTGTGTGGCCAGGGATTGTATAGTTTCTGTGAAGAAACTATTGAATGTGTTAGCAATGTTTACAGGGCACTGTTGTTTGCAAGTTGTTGGAGTGGGGTGGTTGGCTGGCCTGGGTGCAGGAGCTTGTTTAAGCCTGCCCAGAAGTTTTGTGGATTATTAAGGTGTTTGTGTTGGAGGTGGAGGAAGAAGTATTTTTTATCATTTAAGATCATTCTTTTAGTTTCATTTCTAAGTTGCGGAAGGTTTGGTGGGAGTGTGGGTCTTTAGAGGTACGCCATGTGACCCACATCTTGTTTCTAGATAGGATTTTGGATTTTGTTTCCTTAGAGAGCCATGGTGCGGTTTTGGTTTTAGTTCTAATGGACCGTATTGGAGCATGGGAATCTAGAATCTTGAGGAAGGTGGTGTTGAAGTAGATAACTGCCTCTTCAAGAGGAAGAGACTTGAGTATTGTCCAGTTGTGGGCTTTAAGTTCAGTTTGAAAAATGGAGGCGTTGAATTTATTATTGTTCCTGATTTTTTTATGGTTGTAAGAAGGGGGGTGATTTTCTTGAATTTGATAACACAGGTGAGTAAGTGATCACTCATGTCCTCTGGGTGAGTACCTGCTGAGTACTGGTCAGGATCTTTATTAGTAAGGATCCAGTCCAGGATGCTGTCTTTGTTTTGGGGTTTACCTAGTCTGGTAGGAGTGGATATGAGCTGAGAAAAGCCATGTAGATTTATGCTGCTAGATGGGGAGCTAGATGAGAAGGAATTCCAATCGATGTTGAAGTCACCTAACACTATGGATTCCTGGGGGTGAGTTTGAGTTAACCAGTGGAGAAAGTCCTCTAAGGTTTTGTTATTATTGCTGCCTGGGGGGATGTAAATACATGCTATATTTATGCTTTCATGTTTGTTTGTTTGAAGTTTTACAAGTAGAATTTCGGCATTGTTTGTTAGGAGTGGTTGTGGAGAGGCAAGGGAGATTTGTAATGTATTTTTGTAGAGTATGGCTACACCGCCACCTTTACGAGTTATTCGGTCTGCTCTTAGTATATCATACCCTGGTGGGATTATCTGTGTGTCTTTCGTACTTGGTTTAAGCCAGGTTTCTGTGAGACATAGTAGGTCTGGGGAACAAGTAGCTAAAAGGGCATGTAGGTTGTGAATCTTATTGTTTACACTTCTGATGTTTAGATGACAGGTCAGAAGAGAGTTAAAGGGTCTAGAGTTTAGATTGAGAAGTGGAGGGAGGATAGGGTGGAATTACAATTGAGTGGAGGGAAGGGCCAGGGTTGGGGTGGATATCACCATCTGTGGCTAGTCTGTGATTCAGAGTGGTAAGGAATTTGAGGGCTTTGAGTAGAAGTTTGTAGTAATGTTTATCATTTGGCCTAATATTGGTAGGTTTGATAATTACATAGCGTTAGAGTTCTAACAAGGTGGGTGAGTAGGGAGTTGAGTCATGGCCTCTGTTGTTAATTATGGGTGAGGGTTGGTTTGGTAGCCTGGGTGGTGGAAGCCTATGTAAGACCAGGTTTCATATAGGGTAGCTAGGTAAGGGACAAGTAGGAGGGGAAAAAGAGTTAGTATGATAAGCTTCCTGGGTGGTGTCATATTCCATTTGATCTTAGAGGGCGGTAGTGAGGTACAGGAAGTTAGTGGACAGTAGGGGGAGTGGTTTGAGGTTATAAAAGTACGAGTACTGGGGGCGGGTGGGAATAGGGGGCAGGGCGGAGCAGGGTTTACACTAAGCCACTAGAGCCCAGGTTTCAAGATGTAACTCCTGAATAATTAACTTGCAGGTGAGTAATCTCATCTAAACAAACACCAGGTTCAATGCCTATGCTTTGGGAGCTTGTTTTTACAAATTTATAGCAGTTTGCCTTAGAGTGTGTTCTGTAGTTTAAGTGGAGTATATGCAAACAAGCTTGGATTTTTTGTTTGGGTAAGCCTAGGGAGATTTGTGCTAGTGCTGAGGACCCTTAAATAATACTTTACTTTAAAGTCTATACTAAAATGACCAGATAATGACCTGTTTTGTTTTTACAGGTTGTGGGCAAAAGTAGAGTAGTCACCGAAAGGAAGTTCTTTTCTGCCTTACGCTGTGCAGGGGAAGACCTGGGAGGGATAGAGAGAGAGCTTGATTTCAGAGGCAGTCAGAAGCAGCTGTGTAGCTTAAACAACATTAGACTATTAACCCATTGCTTAATAGTTGCTTGCAAATAGAAGCAACAGACTCCCCTAATGTAGACTTTATAGCAATGAGAAATTACATTTTTGCTCTAGAAAAAGAACTAGTTAAACTAAAAAGAGTGGAGTATGAAAGATTCCACCTAGAAAACTGTTTAACGGAAAGTATTGTACCTCAGGGATGAAGGATTCTAAAAATGCCGGTTCAGGATCTGTGTGACCCATTGTTACTGAGTGAATGGCAGAAATTGAATTTATTAAACACAAGTTTGGGCAATTTAAGACTGTTGATAGAATCTGCTAAGCGAGAAGCCAATAAGATAATAGATCTAATCAAAATTAAATATAGAACTATATCTGATAGATATGATCCTGCTCTAACTACAAAACTGCTGGATGATATCACTAATATTAACTGCTACGCTCGTAAGCTAGCGCAAATCAAGTTAAAGAAGCTACTAAGGGATCGTAAGGTTTATGCTGCAGGTCATGTCTTTAGTTGGCCTTGAGAAATAAATAATATTGCAATAGCTGTTGATGTATAATCCAATACAGAATGTGAGCCACAACTGGATGAAAGTTGCTTAAATACAGAATTGACATTGAAAAGAGGAGTCGTTTTAGACGACCCATTCAGAACTGTAGAAGCAGCTAACATACAGGAAACGACGTCACTGGGAGCCAGAAGAAAGAATATCGTAGTGACTGCAGAAGTGCATCACAACGGTGAAGAGAAAAACGGAAAAAGAAGTACATTTAATCAGCAATCCTCTTTTTTGGAGTCAGAACTAACATACAATCAAAAGGAAGTGCCACTGCGCTTTCCGTTACCTATAAGAGAAAGGTCGTTGAGCAAAGGGGCAAAAAAATCAACAGATGAGAGGGAGAAGTGTTACGCGAGGAAAAAGGAAGCTACAGGAAGAAAGGGTGAGTCCTTATACCATAAAAAAAGCATTCAACAAAATAAGAACATAGTTAATATATCCACACATGTTTTAACTGTGGATGAAATGAATGTACTGCAAAAAGGACTCTCCTTTATACCAGCAATGGATAGTGGCATTACTAGTTTAGTTTTGGACTTAAAAATGTTTACGAGGAATGTTATGCTCAAAATGATGTTTGGCAATAATGAAAGTCAAGATAACTTGTTTAAGAAGCCTAGTTTATTCATACCTAAGCAACATTCACTTATCAATGCATTTGAACAGCTGTGTATAGATGAATTTATGAATTTTAAAGATTTTATCATGAACAGGAAAGTAAAGAAGCCAAGTATAAATGGAATAATTTAACAGCAAATGAGTATAAAGCTATGCTAGACCTACAATATAACCTTTATATTGTAATTAGACCAGCAGATAATGGGGACAGATAGTGCTGTTAGACAAAGATGTGTATGAAATTAAAATGACTAAAATGTTAAAAGACATACAATTCTATGAATGTATTAATAGTGTACAGATAGAGCAAATGATTTATAAAGTTAATAATAAGTTAAAGGAACTATATACTTTAGGTTTCATGGATGAGAGTCTTTTTAAATATTTTGAGACAACCAACCCCACTATTCCTATAATTCAAGGTCAACCCAAGATTCATAAAAATAAGGACAACCCTCCAATGAGACCCATTGTTGCGGGTAGGAATTGGTGCACTGAGCCCATATCCATATACTTAGAAAATAAACTAAATCCCCTTCTAAAGATATCTACAACTATCTTAAAAGACACAGAACACTTTAAGGACTTATACTCCCTATATATGCAAGAGAAACTGAGGTAGGGAAGTGTTTACTAGTTACACTAGATGTAGTATCATTATTTACCGTTATTCCTAATGACGTACAAATTAAATATGTTACTAAAATGATGACTGAAGCAGGTAAATATGCCAACAATGAAATTTAATTAATTCAAGCTCTACTACATTTGGTCTTAGAAAATAACATCTTTATGTGTGGCGAAAATACCTATTGGCAAAAGAATGGAGTAGCGATGGGTACATCATGTGCGAATACATACGCAAATATTGTCATGCCTGTACGGGAAAATGAATGTACAACAAGAGGTGCATATAAAGATTATATTTTATTTTTCCCCAGATTTGTGGATGACCTCTTTCTTTTATGGAAAGGCACAATGGAACAACTAAAAGAATTTATACTATATTTGAATAAGTCCACATATTTTCTTAAATTTACAGGAGCTTGCTCTCAACAAGAAATAAACTTTCTAGATATTACAGTTTTTAAAGAAAATGAGAATGAAATCAGTACCAAAATGTATAGGAAAGAATGCCATGTAAATAAATTATTGAGTAAGGATAGTATGCATCCGAAATTTGTTTTAAGAATGTTACACAAAATCAGGTCTATAGTGCCTCCAGATTAAATGTTTAAAAGGAAGATTTTGAACATCAAATCAATGTTACAAGGAATGAACTGAAGGAAAGGGGCTACAATGAGTATAGTATTACTAGGAGTGTTAATCAAATGGAAAAACTAAGAGAAAATAAAGCTAAACCATATTTCTTTAGAACACTTATATGACATGAATAATAGTACCTATAAATATGGGGCTAAAGACCTAAGGTCATGTTTTAATTATTCAAGGAATATTAGAGAATACACTAATATTATAAATAAAAATTGGAATATTTTAACCACAGATGAACAAATTAAAAAAAATTTGAGTTCAACACCACAATTTACATTTAAAAATAATCTATCTTTGAAAAGAAGATTATGTACTAGTAGAGCAAAAAAGCTCCACAGTTAACAATAGGAACCGTACCATGCAAGCAATGTACCTGGTGTAGCTATACAACAACAAAGAAAGAATTTAAACATCCAGATATAAGTAAAGTGTTCTATCTAAGAGCTAGAGCTGATTGTAATACGAAGCATGTAGTGTATCTGGCTAACTGCCAAATATGCAACAAATTATATGTGGGTAAAACCGACAGGCCTCTTAAAGATAGAATAAGAGAGCACATGTACAACATTAGAAAGGGAAGTAATTTTAATGCCTTGGCAAAGCATGTAAAGGAGACTAATACCAAACACAATTTTAAATTTAAAGTATTCGGTATTACTGACGTTAATAAGAGAAAGGGAGATATTAGAAATAAAACAGAAACAATGGAAGTAGAATGGACAGTAAGGCTCAGGGCCAATGCAGGGCATGGCCTTAATGATATTATTCTACTAAGACCAGTTTTAAAGAATAGACCTTTACGTAGATAATGTATATTTTAGTAATTTATTGTATGTCCTTTACATGTTTGCTTTATACCTTGTAGTACATATTTTAATATAAATTAGTAGATGCATAGTTTTATATTTTATGTGATGCTTTAGAAGGGAATGAATGTAAAGTAATATGGCTTTAAGAACCAATTAAGTAGAATGTCTTTAGGTATAAAATGGGTGTGCTGACTTGGGTAATTCATACACCTGAAGATGCCTAATGGTGAAAGCGCTTGTGTGTGTTCATTATTATTAAAGCAGTCTGTCTTTCAAAGAAGCTGGAGCCTGGTCTTTGCTTAGTGACTTTTTGCATATTTGTTCCTTGGATATTTGGCAGAGACACCTGGTTGCTGTTGGTTTGTTTTTTCGTAACATTTGATATGCAGGTGCATTTGACTTTGGTTCCATTTGCCCTGAATGCATTTCCCTGGCAGGAGGGCCTCCCCATGCATAGTCTGATGCGTCTGTTAACGTTTGGGTGGCAGGGGGTCGTGTGAATGGCAGTCCCCTGTTTTGATGGTAGGCTTCTGCCCACCAAAGGAACTCTAGGCGTAGACAAGGTATGATAGGAATCATTGCTTCTGGATCCTGTGAATGTTGACAACATAGGCTTTTGAGATACCATTGCAGTTTCCTCAAATGCAGCCTTGCATATAGAAGTAGAAGAATGCAAGAGGCCATGAACCCCAAGGCTTGCAGTATTTGCCTTGCAGATAATTGGGTTTTTGTGGTCACTTGTTTGAAGTAGGTTGTCAAATGAATCTGTTTCTCTGGCGTGAGGAAAGCCATCTGGGAAGTTGAATTCAAGCTTGCTCCCAGGAATATAATTTGTTGACAGGGTACCAGGTGTGATTTTTTTTTTTGTTCATGGTGTATCCCAGACAAGTCAGTACCCTTTGAACAAAAGCCAGATGATTCAAAAGTATGTCCTGGCTTTCTGCCTGAATTAGACAATTGTCCAGGTATAGGTATATTTGAATATTTGTTTGCCTGCAGAATGCAATGACTGGAGCTAGGCACTTTGTGAATACCCTGGCACAGTAGATAAGCCAAAGGGCAGTGCAGAGAACTGATAGTGCATGTAGCCTGCCTTGAAGCATAGGTATCTTCTGCAAGACTCCCTGACAGGAATGTGTAGGTATGCTTCTTTTAAGTCTAGTGTTGCCAACCATGCATCTTTGCCTAGCATAGGAAGCAGCTGGTGAAGAGTCAGCATCTTGAATTTTGGAATCACCAGAAAGGTATTTAGAGTAGAAAGGTCCAGGATAGGGCACCATGCATTGCCTTTTCTGGGTACCAGGAAAAGTCTTTAATAGAATCCTTGTCCCTTTTCCTCTACTGGTACCAGCAGAATAGCCCCCATGCTTGAGAAAGATTACTTGATTTTGGGCCTCTGCCCACCGATTTGGGGGTAGATCTGGCCACCCGCTTGGTGTTGGCAAGGTGTGGAAGTGAAATCTGTATCCTTGGGACACTATTTGTCCTGGGTAATGAGTTCCCAGTTTTTGGCCTGCAGACCAATCTTTCCGCCTAAAGGAGCATTCAGTTGGGAAGTGCTTGGAAGGTTTAGAAGCAAGTCATTGAGATTGTTTTCCATAGGGGGGAGTCTTATTACTCCCTGCTTTGGGTGCAGAAACCCCCCACTGCTTAGTCTTGTGTGTCCCCTGGGTCTGAAACCTGGGGTTTCTGCTATGTCTGGGTTTGGCTTGAGAAGACCAGGAAGGGGCTGGAAAGGACCAATTCTTAGAGGGCCAGTGCCTACTAAATCTAGGAGGCTGAACTTGTAAGAAATCTTTAACAGTTTGCATAGCTTTAGCTTTATCTTCCATCTTTTTAAGAACTTCCTCAGCCTTGTTGCCAAACAGGTGGTCCTGATTTAAGGGAGCATCCAACAATTTAGCTTCAACATGATCAGGTAAAGATTGCTCCTTAAGCCAAGCATGCCTTCTGAGCACAGACCCAATAACAGCAGCCCTGCAAGAGGCCTCTAAAGAATCAAATCCACATTGCAAAGTACGTTTTCCAACCTGTTCAGCAGAATGCATTAAATCCTATAATTCTTTATTTTCCGCACAGCCAGGAATCAACATCATTTTCTGTTTAAGCAATCCAATAACATGTTGTTGATACTTTGAACATATGAAACTGGCAGTTTAAAGCCCTAATGGCCAAGGTTGCACAAGTGTAAACCTTCTTACTCCATCTATCCAGCGCCCTGGAGTCTCTATCAGAAGGGGTAGGATTTGTAGCAGTAGAAGCCTTAATGCCCTTGGGTCCCTGTGAAATAGTCTCTGGATCTGCAATAGGATTTTTAAGAAGGAACTTGTGAGAATCAGAAACCCTATAATATTGGTCAGGTTTTCCGGGAGCAGGAGGCAAAGAATCAGGGGCCAAACTAGATTCCGAAAAAGCATCAACAATGTCTAGTATCCTAGGAATAACTATAGGAGTAAGAAATCTCTAAGCCTCTTTTTTGAATCAGAAAAATCCTGGCTTTCCCAGTGGAAATGCTCCCTTGGAATATGTAAGGTTTCACCAAAAGAAAATTCCTCTGGAGGGGAAGCAGAGGGAATACAGTCTTCTGCATTAGAATCCTCATAAGTAGATAAGGGCAAATCCAGATCATCAGAAGAATCAGAAAAATCTAAATCCTGGTCAGAAGATTCATAAACAACTTCAGTCCTAGGTCTCTTAGAAGGGGGAGGCTGGCTTCCCCTGATTAGGGTTATAAGATCTTAAGCCATTCTTATCATTTGCTTTTAAGGCATAGAAGCCTGAGCATGTGGCCTGGGCATTATTTTTCTAGGCATGGTTCAAGATTTAGGCCTAAAAGAAGAAGGAGGCATCGGTTTAATATGCAAGTCCGTAGGTCTGAATACACCCTCAGAAGCTGGTGCCTGCACAGCGGCTCTGGACCCATCCAAGATAGAAACATCCGCAGGTTCCATAGTTGAAGCATCTCGTGGCATACCGGACTCCAAATGGGTCTCAGTAGAGGCCTGCGAATCAGAAGTAGTGGGTATCAGGGGCTGCGAAAGCGCCTCACTGAGTACTGGCGACTGGCTTAGGAGAAGCATCGTCTGCAGTTTTGGACCTCGGCGGCCTGTCTCTGGTCTTCATCCTTGCGCTTTTTCAAAATCCCTGTAGTCGGATGGCTAACCGACCACATTTCTGGATAATTAAACCGAGAACCGAAATATTTAGAGGCTAAAATATACAGACGATGGATAGTGCGCTGATTAAATAAAGCACAAAACCGACAGCAAGGTACATCGTGGTCAAGGCCTAAGCAAGGAATACAGTATGAATGAAAATCTTTATGAGGTATTCGCTTTCCACAAGTAACGCAATTATTAACCTTTACTGATATCGGTAAGGAACAGGAAATAGTTTCCCCAACAGGGTACTTAGCTTTAGTTGAAGACTTCAGTTCTGAAACTCGAAAACGAAAATTTCAGGAGTCTGCCGACCAGCACTTGCGAACTGCTTCGGGAACCGCATGGCAAGAAAGACTGATGTAATGGCGTTGGCTGCATGTTTTAGATCCCTGACGACCTGACGTCATAGAAGAAGGGACAGCAACCGACACAGGACCCAAGACTTTGTTAATCAGGCCGACTGAGGGCTACTGCAAGCAGATAACCCAAAAGTGATGACTGCAACAGTGAAACACGAAGAACATCCTGACATCATGGAAGAAGCGACAGCATCCAACGCAGAAATCCCAAGACTGGTATTCAGGCCAGCTGAGGGCTACCTACAGGCAGATAACCCAAATGTGATGACTGCAACAGTGAAACACAAAGAACATCTGATAATGTGATACAGACATACAAAACCTTAACAAATGCCTGAAGTCTGAATGAATAGGAGTGTGATGAGCATTTTTTAAATCTAGAGTCACTAGGAAAACTGAATGATGAAGAGTTAACAGGTTGTGAAGTGACAGCATTTTAAACTTGGGCACAATCACAAACAAGTTTGAGAAACTGATCTCCAAGCATTCTTTCTTTGGCACTAAAAAGCAACCTTGAATAAAATCCTTTCCCCACCTAGGATGGAGAAATTGGTTCTATCATTTCCTTGTGCAACATGTTTGAAAGAATGGTGGACGACAGATCACCCCCCCACACCAGAAAAGATGAATTTCCTTCCACTGCCCACTCTAACCTTGATGAATTATCTTCAGAACCCATTTGCTTCTAAGTACCTGTTGCCAAAAACAAAAGTAGAGATTCATACTTTCTGGAAGAGGAAAGAGGCTGGGGGGGGGGATGTCCCTTAAATACTCATAATGACTTGTTGAGCTGTCCTTGGTTTTGGGGAAGAGCTCCTGAATTCCTTTTTGAAATACTCACAATTTCTTCTTAAACGTCTGTTAACCTGCATTTTGTTAAGATGGCTTATTTTTTTTTTTTGACAAAATTGGATGAGGGGTTAGAGAATACCTTAGTAAATTTGGAAAAGGAGAGCTGAAAAATCTTAACACTCCCTGTATCATCTTGCTCATTTCATCACAGATTAAATCACCTCCACAACAGAGAAACCAAAATTAAATCTATTCAAAGGAGAATTTAAAATCTCATTTTATCATCTGGGAGATTGAGAGCAGAGCCAATACCAGTGGCCATAGCCCTGGAAGACGTATCAAGTGAGTCAAACAGACTGTAAAAAAGTAGTGATGTACAACTGAAGAAACTAAATACTTTAAAGCACATTTTTTCCTCATAAGAAGAAAAGTACAGTTGTGTACACTTACCATAAATGTAGATGTTAGAGTGTATTCATTGTTGCAGTCATCACACTTGGGTTATCCTGCCAGGGGTAGCCCTCAGTCGGCCCGAATACCAGAGGCTTAGTATTTCTGCATCGGTTGCTGTCACTCCAGGACTGAAGTCAGGTCGTCAGTGGTATAAAATGAAGCAGCCGACACCATTACATCAGTTTTTCTTGCCCCAAATGTCAGGAGCCCCCAAATAGGGAGCTAGGTTATGGTGGAAGACCACCACCAGCAGAAAGTAAATACCAAAAATCCCTGTAAGGAGCGAGGAAGGAAGAGAAAGAGACAAGGGGGAAGGAGGGTGGGAAAAGTACAGTTCTGTACACTTACCATACATGTAGAAGTTCGAGTGTATTCACTGTTGCAGTAATCACACTTGGGTTATCTATCTGCCTGCAGGTAGCCCTCAGTCAGCCCGAATACCAGAATATTGGGATTTCTGCATCGGATGGTGTCAACTCATCCATGAAGTCAGGTCGTCAGGGGTATAAAATATGCAGCTGATGCCATTACATCAGTTTTTCTTGTCCCAGATGTCAGGAGCCCCCAAAATAGGAAGCAATCAAATGGTGTGGAATGCCTCCAGTAAAAAGTAAATACCATTTCCATAAGATATGGCCGAAAATGAGGATAGGTAGAAAGTATAGAAAAAACAGGGGGCTGGAGGGACGGTAACCAGGACTGCAGCAGTGAATACATTCAAACATCTACATTTATGGTAAGTGTACACAACTGTACTATGTTCTTCGTGTTTCACTGTTGCAGTCATCACACTTGGGTTGATTCCCAAAGCTGAGGAAGGGTGGAGGCAGTCAAGAAGTGGTAGGGTTGGCTAGCAGGCCTTGTAAGACTGCTGTGGCAAATCCAGCTCTGGATTTGGAAAAGATAGGTAAGTGGTAATGCTTGGTGAAGATGTGTACAGAACTCTGCGTTGCAGCTTCCAGGATGTCCCTGGTAGGGACTCCCCTGAGAAAAGCTGTAGAGGTTGAGGTAGCCCTAGTGGAATGAGGCCTGATCCCTTGTGGACTAAATTTTCCATGGTGTTTGTAGCAGAAATGGATGTAGAGTGCTATCCATTTGGAAATGGTTTGCTTCAAAATGGCCTTTCCCTCTGCCCCTGTAGCAAAGCTTATCTGAAAAGCTTAGTCCTGTCAAGGTAGAACCTGAGCTGTCTGTGAACATCCAAGGAGTGCAGGATCCTTTCCCCTTTATTCTGAGGATTAGGGAAAAAGGTTGGCAAATGGATGGATTGATTTAAAGCCACACTGGATATCACCTTGGGCATAAATGATGGGTTAGTCCTGAGGGGAAACCCTGTCTGCATGGAAGATAATAAAGGGTTCCACAGCCATAAGGGCCTGTAACTCAGACACTCTTCTTGCTGAGTTTCAAAGAGAGGAATTTTAACTCTGCTGTAGCAGAAGGCTCAAAAGGGGGAAGCGTAAGCTTCTCTAGTACAATGTTAAGGTCCCCAGGCAGGAGTGGGAGCTCTCCCTGGGGGTCTTAAATTGTTAGCTCCTCTCAGGAACTGTTTGATCAGAGGGTGAGAGAAGAGGGGTGGGTTCAATATTGTAATGAGCTGAGATGGCAGAGGCTTGAATCTTAACTGATGAGAAGGAGAGGCGCTTGTGGAGCAGCTCTGCTAGATAATCTAGGATTTGAGGCAAGGAGGGCATGGCTGTATCCTTCCTTTGAGACTGGCTCCAAGAACAGTATCTATTCCACTTTTCTGAATAGGATTTCCTAGTACTGGGCCTGCTGGCCTCAAGGATAACATCCAGCACCTGTTTGCTGAGGGTTGCTAGTGATGTATTCAGGGAATATGCCAGGCTGCCAGGGTAAGGGTTTGCAGCTGAGGATGCAAAATCTGTCCCTCCTGCTGGGAAAGCAGAGAGGGGGGTCTACTGTAGGTGCCAGGGTGGCACTGCTGTCAGATTGCGTAGGAGTGGGTACCTTTGGAAGGAGGGGCAGAGGGGGAAAGCCATACATTGAAAGGTTTTCCCATTTGAAGGATAGGACATACACTTTCCAAGCTTGGCTGTGGGGAATTCTGGTGCAAAACTTGTTTAGTTAATGATTTTGGGGGGACGCAAAGAGGTCCACATCTGGTGTCCTCCACCTGTGTATTAGAAGTTTGAATGAGTTTGGTTCCAGTTTCCAATCATGTGGGTCCATTAGATTTCTGCTTAAGTCGTCTGCCAGGGAATTTTGTTTGCCTGGCAGGAACTGAGCTTGCAGGTGCACTTGGTTGCTTATGGCTGTGTTCCACAGTGTCATGGCTAACCTGCAGAGTGGGTAGGAGTGAGTTCCCCCCTGCTTGTTTACATACCACATAACTGTGATGTTGTTTGTCTTCATCAGGAGTTGTCCTGGCAGGATAAGTTACTTGAAGGCTGTCAGTGCATTCTGTACAGCTAACATTTCTTTTTGATTGATATACAGGTGAATTTGTCCTGGGCTCCATTTGCCTTGAATGCATTTGCCTGCCATGTGAGCCCCCCCATGCATAGTCTGATGCGTCTATTGTCAGAGTTTGGACGCCGGGGGGGGGGGTGAGAAAGGGATTCCCTTGTTGTGGTTGCAAGCATCTGCCCACCAAAGGAACTCTGTCCTTAGGCAAGGAATGATAGCTTGGGAATCTTGACACCAGACACTTTTAACGTACCATTAGAGTTTCCTCATATGCAGTCTTGCATATGGAATCAGTAGAATACATGAGGCCATGAACCCTAGGGCTTGCAGTATTTTTCTTGCAGATACCTGGTTTTGGGTGGCCAGTAGTTTGAAATAAGTGGTCAAATAAACCTGATTTCCTGGAGTGAGGAATGCCATCTTGGAAGTTGTGTTCAAGCTTGCTCCCAGGAATATAATCTTTTGTCTGGGTACCAGATGTGATTTATTTTCTTTGATGGTATACCCCAGATAAATTAGGAGTCTCTTTACAAATATCAGGTGCTGAAGTAGCAATTCCTGACTGTCCTTCTGAATCAGGCAATTGTCAAAGTATGGGTAAATTTGAATATTTCTCTGCCTGTAGTAAGCAATGGCTGGAGCCAGGCACTTTGTGAATACCCTGGGCGCAGTAGATAAGCTAAAGGGAAGTGCAGAGAACTGATGGTGCATACAGCCTGCCATGAAATGTAGATATTTCCTGCAAGATTTCCTTATGGGGATGTGCAGGTAAGCTTCTTTTAAGTCTAGGGTGACTTAACTATGCATCCTTGGCTAGCATAGGAAGGAGCTGCTGGTGTGTAAGCATTTTGAATTTTGGTACCATAGGAAGGAGCTGCTGGAGTGTAAGCATTTTGAATTGTGATACCACCGGGAAGGTGTTTACGGCTGACAGATCCAGAATAGGGCACCTAGAGTTCTCTTTCCTGGGCACCAAGAACAGCCGGGAGTAGAAACCCTGTCCCCTTTGCTCTGCTGGCACAGGTTGAATAGCCCTGACACTGAGAAGAGAAAGTACTTGCTTTTGAGCCTGTGTTCACTGGTTTGGAGGGAAGGTCTGGCAATCTGCTTGGGGTTGGCAGAGAGCGGAAACAGAATCTGTATCCCTGGGATACAATGTTTAAGACCAATCGGTCCTGGGTAATATACTCCCAGTTTTTTTGCATACAGGGTGAGTTTTCCTCCTAGGGGTGGAAGCACTTGGGCATGGCTGAGAAGGGTCAAGGACAAGTCATTGTGAACTTTTTCCATAGGGGGTGGCTTACCACTCCCAGTTTTTGAGGAGAGACCACTCCATTGTTTAGATCTGTGCATAACCTGAGACTGTAGTCTTTTTGGTCTGCTGCCCCTGGGTTTGGGCTGAGAAGGTCTGGGAGGGGCTGGAAAGTACCAATTTTTTGAAGGCCAATGCCTACTTAATCTAGGTGGCTGCACCTTACAGTTTGCATGGATTTAGCTTTTTCTTCCATCTTTTTAAGAACTACTTCTGCTTTAGAGCCAAACAAACAGTCTTGGTTTAATGGGGCATCAAGTAATTTTGCCTTGACATGGTCTGGCAAGATTTGTTCATTCAGCCAACATGCCTTCTCAGAACAAACCCAGTGACAGCAGCCCTGCAAGATGCTTCTAAGGCATCAACACCACACTGCAAAGTATGTTTACCAACTTGGTTTGCAGAATGCATTAAGTCTTGCAAGTCCTTATTTTCTGCTCAATTAGGAATCAACAACATTTTTTGTTTAATTAGATCAGTAATATGCTGCTGGTACTTCAACATGTGAAACTGGTAATTTAAAGCCCTGATGGCAAGAGTTCCAGAGGTATATACTTTCTTACCCCATCTGTCTAGAGCCCAAGAATCCCTGTCCGAAGGGGTAGGGTTTTGGTTGTAGAAGCCTTAATACCTTTAGATCCTTGGGAAATGGTCTCTGGATCCGCAGTGGAAGTTTTAGAGAGAAATTTGCGAGAGTCAGGTACTCTGTAGTATCCGTCAGGCTTTCTAGGAGCAGGTGGTAAAGTATCAGGGGTAAGGCTGGATTCCATGAAGACATCGTCTACAATATCCAGGACAGGGGGAATAGCTAGAGGCCTATGCTGAGGGCAAGTCTAAAAATTCTCTGAGTCTCTTTTTGGACTGGGGGTAGTCCTGGCATTCCCAGCGGAAATGCTGTCTTAGGGTATGCAATGTTTCACCTAAAGAAAGGTCCTCTGGGGGGGGGGGGGGCTGATAGAATGGACTCCTCTGCATCAGAGTCCTCATAGGTAGACAAGGGCATGTCCTGGTAATCACAGGGATCAGAGTCATGGTCTGAAGAATCTGAAGGAAAATCAATTTTTTGTCTTTTAAAGGGGGAAGTCTGGCTTCCCCTAATTAAAGTAATAAGGTCTTCAGCCATTCTAAGCATTTGTTTCTATGGCATGGGAGCTTGAGAATGTGCTTTGCTTGTCAGTTTCCTAGGCATAGTGCAAACTCTGGGCCTGAGAATTTCAGCAGATTTAGTCATTAACAAAATAGTCTGTTTAATACGAACATCGGAAGGTCTGAATACACCCTCAAAAGCCGGTGCCTGCACAGCGGCTCTGGACCCATCCAAGGTAGAGACATCCGCAGGTTCCATAGTCGAAGAAGCATCTCGCGGCATACCAGACACTGAATGGGTCTCAGTAGAAGCCTGCAGACTCCGAATGGATCTCAGTAGAGGCCTGTGAATCGGTAGAAGTGGATAACAGGGGTTGTGAAAGCCCCTCGCTGAGTACCGGCAGACTGGCGACTAGCTTAACGGAAGCGTCGTCTGCAGTTTTGGACCTATGTGGTCTGTCTCTGTCTTTATCTTTGCATTTTTAGGAAGGTCGGTAGTCGGAAGGCTTACCGACGCCCTTTCAAAATACGGAGAACGAGAGCAAAAGAATTTAGAGACAAAAATAGCCCAATGACAAATACTTTGGGCATTGAACAAGGCACAAAACCGACAGCGAGGGACGTTGTGGTCTGGGCCTAAACAGGTGATGCGGTAAAAATGAAAATCTCTGTGAGGTATTAGCTTTCCACAGGCAAGACAATTGTTAACTTTCTGACATCGGTTAGAGCAAGAAAAAAGGATCCACAATGGGGTACTTAGCTTTAGAAGACTTCAGGTTTTGAAACTCGAAAAAACGAAAATTTCAGGTAGCTGCCGACCAGCACTTGCAAACTGCTTCGGGCTCCCGCACGGCAAGAAAAGCTGATGTAATGGCATCAGCTGTGCATGTTTTATACCCCTGACATCATGGATGAGGCGCGACAGCATCCGACACAGAAATCCCAAGACTCTGGTATTCAGGTAGACTCAGAGCTACCTGCAGGCAGATAACCCACGTGTGATGACTGCAACAGTAAACACGAAGAACATCCAGGACTGCAACAGTGAATACACTCGGACATCTACATTTATGGTAAGTGTACACAATTGTACTATGTTCTTCGTGTTTCACTGTTGCACTCATCACACTTGTGTTGATTCCCAAACCTGAAGAAAAAGGTGGAGGCAGTTAAGAAGACTGGGGGCTGGCTAAGATGCCCTGCAAGACTGCGGTTGCAAAGTCTGCCCTGGATTTGGAAAAGACAGGCAGGTGGTAATGCTTGGTGAAGGTATGAACAGAACTCCAAGCTGCAGCCCCTCCAGGATGTCCTTGGTAGGGACCCCTCTGAGAAAAGCTGCAGAGGTGGATGTTGCCCTGGTGGAATGCATCCTGACCCCCTTAGGGGATGGTTTCCCATGGTATTTGTAGCAGAAATGGATACAGTGAGCTATCCATTTGGAGATTGTTTGTTTGGATATGGCATTACCCTCTACCTCTGCTGCAAAGCTGACTGGCAATTGGTCAGTCTTCCTAATAGATTTAGTCCTATCCAGGTAGAATCTGAGCTGTCTGTGCACATCTAGAAAATCCAGAATCCTTTCCCTCTTGTTTTGTGGGTTAGGAAAAAAGGTGGGTAAATGAACTGATTGGTTGGGAGAGCCACACTGGATACCACTTTAGGCATAAAAATTGGGTTAGTCCTGAGGGAGACCCTGTCAGCATGAAAAATGATAAATGGCTCTACAGCCATGTGTGCTTGTAGCTTTGAAACTCTTCTAGATGAAGTGATGGCCATAAGCAAGGCTGTTTTCCAAGACAGGAATTTTAATGCTGCTGAAGCTGCAGGCTCAAGGGGGGGGGGTAGTGTGAGCTTTTCCAACACAAAGTTAAAGGTCCCAAGCTGGGGTAGGAGCTCTTCTGGGTGACCTTAAATTGTTAGCCCCTCTTAGGAACTGTTTAATGAGAGGGTGAGAAAAGAGAGGTGCTGTTGTGTTTTAATGAGCAGAGATGGCAAAGGGATGAATTTTAATAGAAGAGAAGGATAGGCCCCTGTGTAGTAGGTCTGCTAGGTAATCCAGGATGAGAGGTAGGGAGGGCTGTGCTGTTTCAGCTCCTTTAGCCTGGATCCAGGTGTAATACCTTTTCCATTTGTCAGCATAGGATTTTCTAGTGCTGGGGTGTCTGGCCTCACATATAACATCCATGACTTGCTTGCTTAGGCTGGCAAGTGGAGGAGAGGTCAGGGAATAAAACAGGCTGCCAGGTTCAGGGTCTGCAGTTGTGGATGTATGGATTCTCCATTCTGCTGGGTCAGGAGAGTTGGGATCTGAGGTAGGTGCCATGGTGGCAGGGGAGATGGACTGCACAGCAGTGGGTACCAGTGCTGCTGGCATGGCCAGTCTGGGGCAATCAAGATTGCTCTTGTTTTTTCCTCCCTTATTTTGAGTAGTACCCTTGAATGTAGAGGTAGAGGGGGAAATGCATAGATTGAGAGGTTTACCCCACTGGAAGGACATGGGGATCCACTTTCCAGGCCTTGCTGTGAGGTTCCCTGGTGCAGACTTTGCTGAGCTGGTGATTGTTGTGGAAGGCAAAGAGGTCCACCTTCCGGGTGCCCCATTTCTGGGTTACAAGGTTGAAGGTACTGTGGTCTAGATGCCACTCGTGTGGGTCTTGGGAGGTTTCTGCTTAAGTTGTCCGCCAGAGAGTTTTGAGAGCCTGGCAGGAATTGTACTTGCAGGTGATTTTACATTGCTGAAGCCGTGTGCCAAAGGGTCATGGCTAGCCTGCAGAGGGGAAAAGAACGAGTTCTTCCCTGCTTGTTGATGTACCACATCACTGTGGTGGTGTCTGTTTTGATCAGTAGTGGCCCCGGGGAGAGTAGAGGTCTGAAAGATCTTTCCTTAGACAGGGTATCACAAGTATGATAGCTTCCGGGTCCTGAGAGTGTTGACACCAAAGGCTTTTTAGGTACCACTGAAGTTTCCTCATATGCAGTCTGGCATATGGAATGAGTAGACTGCAGGATGCCATGAACCCTAGAGCTTGCAGGATTTTCCTTGCGGATAACTGGGTTCTGGTGGTTAGTTGAGAGAAGTAGCCTGTTAGGTAGGCTTGTTTGTTTGGATTAAGGAATGCTATCTGGGATGCTGTGTCCAGGCTTGCTCCCAGGATTACAATTTTTTGAGTGGGTACTAGTTTGGATTTCTTTTCATTTATAGTATACCCCAGGGAGGTCAGTAGGTTCTTTACAAAGGTCAGGTGCTGTAACAGCTTTACTTGACTGTCTGCCTGAATCAGTAGGGGTGAATTTGAATATTCCTTTGTCTGCAAAAAGCAATGTCTAGAGCCAGGCATTTTGTGAAAACTCCAGAGGGCAGTGGATAAGTCAAAGGGAAGCACAGAGAACTGAAAGTGCATAGATCCTGCCCTGAAATGTAGATATTTCCTGCAGGAATCCCTGATTGGGATGTGTAGTTAGGCCTTTAGGTCTAGGGTGGCTAACCAAGCATCCTTGGATAGCACAGGAAGAAGCTGCTGGAGGGTGAGCATATTGAATTCTGGTATCACCAGGAAGGTGATTAGAATTGATAGATCGAGGATTGGGTGCCAGGTGCCCTCTTTTCTGGGTACCAGGAAAAGCCTGGAATAGACACCTTGGCCTATCTGGTCTGCAGGAATAGGCTATATTGCCCTCATGGAGAGCAGGGAATGGACTTGGTTTTGGGCCTTTGCCCACTGGTTTGGAGAAAGATCTAGGAACCCTTTTGGAGTTGGCAGAGTGTGGAAATAAAATTTGTATCCCTTGGTCACTATATTGAGGACCCATTGGTAGTTGGTGACAGAGACCCAGTTTTTTTTGCATGGGAGGAGAGTTTTCCTCCTAGGGGCACAAGCAGGTGGGCAGAGGTAAGGGGTGGAGGTGTAACATCATTGTGTGTTCTTTCCATAAGGGGGTGGCTTAGCACTCCCTGTTTTTGAAGTGGAGGAACTCCATTGCTTAGATATCTGCATTCCCTAGGATTGTAGTCTGGGGGGTCTACTACCCCTAGGTTTTGTCTGAGCTGGCCTTGAGGGAGCCGGAAAGGACCAGTGCTTGGAGAGGCAATGCCTACTGAACCCTCAGAGGCTGGACCTGTAAGAAGTCTTTAACTGTCTGCATATATTTAGCTTTTTCTTCCATCTTTTTTAAGACCTCTTCTGCCTTGGTGCCAAACAAATTGTCTTTGTGCAATGGTGCATCCAATAATTTTGATTTGATATGGTCTGACAAGGTCGGTTTCTTAAGCCAAGCATGCCTTCTAAGTACAGAACCTGTGACTGCTGCCCTGCAGGATGCTTCTAGGGCGTCAAAGCCACATTGCATGGTGTGTTTAGTAACTTGGCCTGCAGAATGCATAAGCTCCTGTCTTTATTTTCTGCACAAGCCAGAAAGGTAGGTATTTTTTGTTTCAGGAGTTCTATTGT